>NW_018164464.1:963090-972551 GCF_001263595.1 Phalaenopsis equestris
TAGACCTCAACCAAAAGTGAGGTCAACAGTGAGGCATCGAGCTTCCTTTCCTGAAGGAACGCACATCTTCGGGATTGTTATATAACCCACTTGAATGGGACACAACATCCAATTCTCTACTCTCAATCTTCGAGAAAGGTATAAGACTCCTTGAATGGAGCACAACATCATATTCTCAACCTTTCGAGATTGGTATAAAACCCCCTTGAATGGGAAACAACATCCAATTCTCTACACACTTCTCGAACCCCTTGAATGGGGCACGATATCCAATTCTCTACTCTCAAGCTTCGAGATAGGTGTAATACTTCCTTGAACGAAACACAACATTGATAGGTGTAAGACTTACTTGAACCAAACACAACATCCTATTCTCAACCTTTCAAGATTGGTATAAGACTCCCTTGAATGAAATACAACATCATATTCTCAACCTTTCGAGATTGGTATGACACCCCCCTTGAATGGGACAAGACATCCAATTTTCTTCACACATCATCAAGATTGTTGTAAGACCAAATGGGACACGACATCCAATTCACTATACACATCTTTGAGATTTGTAAAAGACCCCCTTGAGTGGGACACAACATCCAATTCTCTACACACATATAGGCCTTGAATGGAACACGACATCCTACTCTCAATCTTTGAGGTCGGTACCTAAATTTTTATTCTCCTTTTTGGGATTGATACCTAAATTTTAATTCTCATTTCGAGGTCAATACCTAAATTTTGATTCCTTTCTTTTCAGGTTGGTACCTAAATTCCAACTCTCCTTTCCAGGATTGATACCTAAATTACAATTTCCATCTCGAGGTCAGAACCTAAATACTAATTCCCATCCTCTGAAAGTATTTGAAACTTGATAATTTCAAACCCACTCTCCAGTCCCCAGCAAGAGTTCCTACTCCTTAATTTCAATTAGATATGCACTTGCTATTTCCCCAGCGGGAACAACTATAACTCAAATTCTACACTCCTTCTATGTCTGTTGACTTAGGAGTCTGTATTGGTTTTTTTGATATTGTTGGTCAACGCCAATACGCATGGTGTGTTTGCCCAACACACCACACCTCATGGGGTCCATTTGTTGACCTCACTTTTGATTGAGGTTTAGCTCTCCCTTTTTAGTAGCTTAGGGTCTAGACATAGGCAGAGCTTTGCTCGTGGATAAAGACAAAAACCCAAAGGTTCACCTTCCACCTCACATTTTTCATTAGAAACTCTAAGCTCTTCCTTGTTTTTTTTTTTTTTTTCTTTGCCCTCCCGTTGAAATTTCACACTGGTGTATGCAGTGGGAACCTTCCAGATTGGAATTAATAAATGATGAGATGGTTGATCGTCATTTCTCCAGAGTGGATGAAGAAGGATGGGAAGACCTGAAGCTTCCCAGTCACTCACAACCCTAAACCCAAGCTTGTTGATTTTGATCTCTTGATCTTTTGAGAGACTCGAGTTGATGGTCCCCTAGACCCACTAGCCCTAAACTAGGGTTTAGCTAAGAACAGTACTTAGAGGACACAAATGAGGATTTCATTGTTCCATAACTCATATAGGGTGGTTGGCACCCCAATTCTACCAAAATGTCCAACTTGGCCTTTTGCCCTTAAATCCACCTTTGCCCTCTTGGCCTTTTGCCCTTAAATCCACCCAAATTACCTAAATGCCATTGAAACCCTAAATTTGGTCAAAATCCTCAAATGCACCCAAAATACCCAAATTTGTTCAAAAATCTTTTCAAACCATTTTAAAATACCGAAATTGCCCAAAACCACCCAAAATTCCCAAAATTACCAAAATACCTCCAAATTTGCCAAAATTATAAAAATACCCTTGGCTCCTCAAACTTTCCAAAAACTTCCAAAATCACTTCAAATGTCGCCAAAACCAATTTGTACCCTTGAATTGAACCTAATTTGACCATTTGACTAAAACCCCCAACTTGCTTTAAAGGTCCAATTTCCCCAAATTCACCTCAAATGTCCATCAATTTGGACCCAATTCCCCTCAATTTCAATTCTAAACTCAAATTAATCTTTTGTTTTATCAATACAAACTAAATCCAAGCCTAATTGGACCATGCTTTGTGCTCAATTTTGATCTAAGTCAAACCCCCAATTTTAGCCTTATAACTTAATCTCACTTAATTGAACCTCATAGCCTACTCAATTTGCCCCAATTTGAATCCTAAACTCTTCATAACACTCTTATATAGAAATTTTAATTTTCAATTAGCCTTGGTGAGGCCTCAATTTTATTTAATTTTAACCTAAATTCAAAATCCCCAAATTTTCCCCAAATTGGCTGTCTCCAAATTCCTCAAAATTGAATGCCCTAACCCTAAAATACCCAATTTATGTTGGAAATTATTTATGATATTCCTATAGACCATTATCAACCATCAATTTGGGCTTAGCCAAACTTTTGCCCAACCTAGATCCAAGTCTAGTCCAACATGCCTAAATTGACCAAAATCCCAAAATCCTTCAAATTGAGCTTCCAATTGAACTTAAAATTACTTCAATCCTTACAAAAAATCTTCATGACAATCATTTACATAATTTTGATCAATCAATTAAGCTTGGACTACTAGAAACTTTCTATTTTTGAATTCCAAGGCCTCCAATTCCAGAAATACTTCCAGGCATGGAGTTTTCAATAGAAGAAAGTTTATCAATTTTGACGTGCAAATATTATATGAAAAAGGTATTGTAACGAAGAGGCTTATCAATGAGAGAGGCTTTGTCAATGACGGATTGATTAATCCAAGTTCTCCGATTGATAAAATCATTGTATAAAGGCGATGGGAAGTTCTATGTACACTACTGCTACATTTGTTGTACCAGTAGTGAAGGAATTCTATACAAACTTACATGAAATTACCCAAGGAGCTGTCTTCGTACGAGGTAAGGCCGTACCATTTACTCCTGCGTGAATCAATGAGTTGTATATGATAGAAAACGTTCCAATCTGTCATTATACAAATTTCATCCCTACGAGAGATTTAATGCAATATGCCTATAATTTTTTGATGGATGAAAGTGATATTTGGGAAATGCGAGATGAAGTATATGTTAGTTTCTCAGCTTCATTGCTTAATCCAATATCAAAGCAGTGACATGTCTTCATTTCTACAAAATTACTCCCTACCATGAAAATTAGTAGTCACCAAAGAAAGTGCTATTTTGAATTATTGCATTCAAATAAAAAAACCCATTGATATAGGATCTATCATATTTAAATCAGTTATGGGTATTATTATGAATGGACCAATTTATGAACTTGGGAATCCTTCCACAATTTTCTTACTTTGCAGTCAATCTCATGTTCCATATGAAAGTTACAAAAAAGTTTTATTATCTTGGGAGCCCATGATTCCTTTTGATGATAGTTATGTTGGGAATGGGAATGAAGCATTAGATACTATCTTAGATCACTCATCACATGCTTCAACCCCATTGATGCCACTAACAGTTGGAAGTTCACTTGCCGTGGATAAGAAATTGAAGAAAATTGAAAGAGAACTTCAAAGTATTACAAATTCAATAGGAGATCTTAAGTACCTTTTTAATCAACTAGATTTGAGGATGAAAGAAAATTTTGATCATACTGGAACATTTGAAACAGGATTAGTGCTGATGTTTAAAGAAAAAGGATGGATCGAAGAAAATTTGACTGATCAATTCCTGTACCAACCCTTCTACAATTTGTACGTTCATTACCAGCCGATGGGAGATATCAGACGAGGAGAAAACACTGAAGATGAGATAGCATAGTTAAAGAATTTGGACTCTCTCTACAAGTTTAAAAAACTTATGTACTTAATGTAATTGTGTGGATTTGATTTAGTTTGTTTTTCTTTAGAATTCTGAACTTTGATGGTGTGTAAAGTTTTATGTCAGCGTTTAGTGTTGTGGTTTGATTTCGATGATGATTTATAATTTATTTTGCTTAGTATGTTTTATAATTTATTTATTTTGCTTAGTATGTGTGAAAGTGTGATTAGAAAAATGTGTTTGTAAAAGTGTATTTTCATATATAAAAGTTAGTTTGTTGTTGTTTGTGAAAATGTTTATTTGTGAATTATTGTTAGATATAAATTTGTCTTTAAAATACTAAAAAAACTTTGAAGCAAATTGAAAGGAAATCGAAAATTGAAAAAATTGAAAAATAAATTTTAGGCCTTCAGTACTGACGGCACTAGCATGGGTGCTGACGGTGCCCTCGACCTGAGAACAGCCTTGTACTCCTTAGAGAACAACCTTTAACTCCTTAAATTCATGATTTTCACCGTAAACCTCCATTTTTACCCCTTGAGTCACCTTCAACCTTCGATTTTTGCACCTAGGGCTTGCATTTGCTTGGATTTGAGGCGATTTTAAGGCAAAGGAACTTTGGATTTCATCTTCTCTAAGTAAGAGCTACGCTTTGAGTTAAAAATTTTTTATTTCACCAAGGATTTATCTTACATTATCTAGATCCAAAATAATGAAAATTTTTTTGAGAAATTTTTGATAAAATCTTTTTGTGATGAACTCTTATATAGTGATTTGAAGTTTAAAATGTTTTACATTTTGATTTTTGGAATTTTAGAATTTATTTAGATTTTTCAACATTTTCTACATTTCTTATGGCACCTAGATCGAGCAAAAGGAAAATAGAATATGAAGATGAAAAATTTGTTAGTTTTAAAGTTAGTACTCGATTTCATAGTTTGTAAGAAAATAAGAAAATAGTTCAAGACTGAGGTTTTAAAAATCCAGGAGGAGAAGTTGAACGTTTGATTATTGCTCGACAATAATCAAACTTCTGCTATTTTAGTGCCGATGCGATAGTTGGGATTATAATTGAATTTTATGCCAACCTGCCTGAAGCTTCTGATGATTATGTATTTTTTCGTGTAAAAATGGTAGAATTTACTCCAAAGAAAATAAATGAGTTTTATTCTGTAGAAGATGTGTATAGATGTCAGTATCATTCTTTTTATGTTACAGATCAGACTTTAGATGAAGTTATTTCTTTTCTGACTAGTAAGAAAGGGGTTTGGAAAATAAAAAATGGAGTTAAAGTTAACTTTCACCGTAGTAGTTTAAATGTAGTATCTAAGGCCTGACATTGTTTTATTTCTAGAAGAATGATTCCAATGAACCATCATAGTGAGGTGACCAAAGATGAGCCATCATGAACTACTATTTTCAGCAAGTTATGGACATAAATGTGGGCTATATTATTTATATGAACACTTGATCTATTACTCTAGGAGAGACTTCTGGTGGATTGGCACACCCTGCTCTTATTTACACACTTTATGAGCAAGCATGAGTTGAT
Organism: Phalaenopsis equestris; assembly: GCF_001263595.1. Lineage (NCBI taxonomy): Eukaryota > Viridiplantae > Streptophyta > Magnoliopsida > Asparagales > Orchidaceae > Phalaenopsis > Phalaenopsis equestris. Next base: position 968,422 of record NW_018164464.1, read on the forward strand.
TTTAGACCTGATGAGGAGAGGATTGAGCGTTAGAGACCTATTGGGCCTGCAAACATCAAGACATATGAATCTCATGTTGACTAGAGATCTGGCAGTAAAGCTAGAGATATTCCTTCTACTTCTAGGGAAATTCCTTCTACCTCTCATGGACCTACTTCTAGTGACCCCAACAACAGAGAACTTTTGGATCAGATGATGATACGACATGGAGATATTTTGAGGATGGATTATAGGATGCATAATATGGAAGCCAGAAATGCTCACACTGATGATTTGATTCGACAAAAATTTGAGTATGATGCTGCTTATGATGATGCTTTAGTTAGATACCTGAGGGGAGAACTTTCAGTTCAGTTCCCTGTTCACCCTATGTTTACTCCATATCAGCAGCAGAAGTTGGATGTAGATGAAGACGAAGATGATATTGACTAGTGATCTTTTTGTTTGTTTGTTTGTGTTTATACTGTGTGATTGTATTGTTTGTGTTGTGATGTTGTTTAGACTTTGTTTTTTATGCTATGTGAAACTGTAATGTGGAAGACTATTTTTATTTTTAGAATTTAGTTTAGCTCTGTTGTTATTTTCAGCACTTTGTTCTGTTTTGTGATTAGCTCTTTCTCAATAATTTTTTTCTGTATTATGTGCAATTTAATATTTTTAGCCTTGTATTTTTCATTTTTGCACTTGCAGTATTTTCAAAATTTATGTTCAAAAATCAAAATCTCCAACAGGTATAATTTTTTTTATGTATTTAATGCTTTTTTTTACCCTTCATCTTTAAAGTTCTTCATGTAAAAATCTTTTAAAAATTTAAGTTTGGGGGGGGGGGGGGGGGGGGGAAAATTTTTTTCTAAAAGTTTTTAAATTTTATAAAAGAAAAAGACTATGTTTTTCTATTTTAAGTAAAGAAAATTGTATTTTTTTAATATTAAAAATCTTAAAGGTTCATGTAAGAAAAAAAGAATTAGACTTTATGAAATCATTAGGCTAATATAAATTTGTTAAGTGAAGAAATGTGATAAGTTTCTAACTTTAAAAAGAGGATAGTGAAGTTCAAAATCATTAAAGGCTATACAGATATAGTAATCCTCATATATAAAAAGAAAATAAAATAAAATAAAATAAAAAGAAAAAAAAAAGAAAAGAAAAAGAAAAGAAAAGGTGTGGGGAGAAGCTTGAGGAGATGCCTAATTAAAAATTGGCTTCACTTGAATCAAATTAAAAAAAGAAGGCCTGCTACATTTTCTAAACTTTTATTTGAGTATTAGATTATTTACTAGTAAAGTCTTATCAAGTTCTTTTCATATGAATACTTTGTGACTTTAATATGACAATTTGCAATTTTTCTAGAAAAGAATAGAGAAGCAGAAATTTTAGACTTAATTGCTATATATTCTAATACCTTTAATATTAATTGGAGTTGTTTTAAATTTTTCTTAAGTTAAGCTATTGAATTTAGTGGACTAAGATATGGAAATCTAGAAGTTAAATTCTTTACCATAAGTCATATTTTTACGTAGTAGAGGAGTTACTTGAGGACAAGTAACAAGTAAGTTTGAGGGATTTTGATACACCAAAAATATATGCCTTTTTAGACCCATATTTTTGTACTCATTTTGGTGATATTGTACTTTAATGGAAGATATTTTTATGTTTTCTTGCAGGTTATTGAATTTTAGGACTTAAAGCAAAAGTGAAGCAAAAATAATGAAATTTGGAGCAAAAATGAAGAAGTTGAAATTTATTCAGCACCGACAGCACCAGAAGCAGCGACGATGGCGCGGTTTGACAGAGAGCATTGAATTTAATTACGAGACACTGACACCGATGGCACCAACATTGGTTTAGCCCCGATTTCTAGAAGATTCGAAGAATTTGGATGCTTTTTTGAAGATTTTTTGGAGGCACCTATTGGAGATCTGACTCTAGGCTTAATTTGGGGTCAAAATTGATTAGAAAATAGACTCTTCTTGCCATTTCATCCCCTTCATTCAACCTTCTACAAATCACAAATTCTTTCATTTTTCATTCCACAACCATTTAGAGTCCATTGTTCTTATAATTTAGAGTTTTGTGGTGAGATTAAGTGTGAACTCTTCTCTAAGAGTGTTGGAGAAGGAGAAAAGTGAGAGATTTCTTCTTCCTTCATTTTCTAGAAGAGGCTACAAGGGATTTGCTTTGAGAAAGAGTTTTAGATAAGTTTTGTTTGTTTATTAGTGTTTTATGAACTTTATTTTATATATAAAATTTGTGTTTTGTTGTATCTTTCTCATGAAGTCTGAGTAGTTTACTTTATGTTTCTCCCTACTCTGAGATATGGTGAAATGAAGCGATAATATGGATGTGCCGATATTAATATATAAAATAAATTATAATGATTTTTCAACTCCGAACTTAATTTATTTTTTGATCTAGCCAATTAAATTGTTAAAACATATTGTTAAACATATGATCCAGGAAATTGAGTATGAGTTCTACAACAGAGTGAGGATCACATTTGATTCTACGAAGGAGAACTTCATTTATAGAATTAAGTGCAAATAATAGGGAAATATACTTTGTTGGGTGTAGAATTGGAGAAGCTTTAGGGTGACAGACTAAAATCCCTAATTTTGTCTTAGTGTTTAAAAACTAAAGCAAGAGTTAGCCTTCAGGTGAAGGGAAGTGGGAGTTCTAGAGTGGGAGCCAGTATCCTCCTAGCCTAGCCACAGATTTAAGTACTAAAGTCAGGATTAGCCAATGATTTTCTATAACACTGTATTATAGTAGAGAATTAAAACTGCTCCTATTTAACACATTACATAATTGAACCATTTATCTCATCCAATTTTACCAAAACCTCATTATAGTGGGAAAGATATTTTTTCACATAAGAAATCTTCATCACATAAATATAGTTTAAAAGTTTTGTAGTTACTGTTTAAACTTTGTATTTCAGTTTTTTTATTAATTAAATAATTTAGTTCTGATAATATCTCAACATTTGAAATTAGTGACAGTAATTTATATTAACTTTTTGTGAATTTCCTAGTAAATTTATCATCTGTGGGATCGATATTTGGGGCTTAAAAGGAAATTCCTTTATTACTTAAGAATGATACGTATACTTGTGTAGAATCCCAACATTAATTTCTTAAATTTCTTATTCATAAAAGATTGCATCAAGCTTTTAGCACCATTGTATAGTGGAGTCAACTATACAATTTTTACACAACTATATTTTCAGGGATCAAATAGCATCTTTATACTTCTATCCCTAATTTTCAAGCTAGAGTGACCATTTTTGTCTTATTTTTATTATATAAATTAAAATATCACTTGGAAAATTATGGGAACAACTTTGGTAGGTTTCTTGTGGTCAGAGAAGTCTAAGAAAAATATTTTGATGTTTTGGATTACCTTGTAAATTTCTATATTTAATTAAATGCAAATATCTTGAATTAATTTATGTAAATTAAATACTTATAAAAAATTCACAAAATCAATCCCATATTGCTCATAAAAATCATGTTTATTCACTGTAAAAATTTGAAAGTTATTTGATTGAATTGAAGTATTCAAATGAATTTTCTAAGGAACCTTGTATTTTTGTACAAAAACAATTATATGAAATTATATACATGATCACAACTTTATATATGCCTAAAAATATAAGATAAATATAAACGTAAAAAACATTTGATAATTGTAAAGTCACACTTACCAACGCAAGTATACGTATTGCTCAAGTAATATAGGGCTCTAACGGAGTCCTAGATATCGATCCCACATGGAGTGCTTTAGAATTACGAACTAAAATTTTAGGAAAAGTAATACTTTAATCACAATAACGAAATTCAATTTGCTTATGTCACTAATAAGAAATTGCAATAAATATATAATTTTAATAACTATTAAATAACGAATGATACTAATGATGGTTTAAATGTGATATTCAATATAAGAAAGCATCATTCTACTTGTCAAGAAATTATAGTGAATGGATAAAGTGAATTGGTTCAAATTATATTGTGCAAAATAGGAGCATGCCTATTCTTTACCCTTTGGTCCAAGCATAAAGAACATTGACTAATCCTACGCTTGTTTACTGAATCTACAGCTAGGCTGGGAGGATACTGGCTCTCAATTCA
>NW_018164464.1:972843-974186 GCF_001263595.1 Phalaenopsis equestris
AAAACTCAGAATTCATATATAAAATCAAATTCATACAAACTACAATAAGTAAATATCTAATTTCTCCCTAAGAACACTTCTCAAAGTTTCTCTAATCTCTTCCTTTCTTTACAACACACAGAATTCCTCTTTGAAGTAGCAAGGAGGAAGAAATCTCTCACTTTCCCTCCACTCTTAGAATCTCTCGAAGAATTCCTCACACTATTGAAACCTTTCCAACCTCTAGGAACTCTCTCCCCCTTCCAGACACCCTTTCTTCTCCTCTCAATTTTTGGCCAAAATAGTCATTTAAAGTTATGGATGAGCTTTCCCAAGAGTTGTCTAAGCAACCCTTTAAAATTTGGCCATATCTAAAGCTTGATTGGGCATAATCGCCGAGCTCACCGTCGGCGGCCTCGAGGGTCACCGTCGGCGGCCTCAAGGGCGCCGTCGGCGGAGCTTCATAATGAATTAATTCTGGAGTCTCGATAAAATCTCACCGTCGGCGGGTTCGATGGCACCGTCGGCGGGCTCGATGGCACTGTCGGCGGGTTCGATGGCACCGTCGGCGGGTGATGGCACCGTCGGCGCCTTAGTTCAATTCTGCACATTTTGGTCATTTTCGCTCCAAATTCACTCCTTTTTGCATATTTTTACTCCAATGACCCTAATTCATCATTCCTACAACAAAACATCAAAAATACCTTTCTTTGAAGTCCAATATCATAAAAAAAAAATAGAATAGGTATGAAAATCTCAACATATTTTCCTTTGGTCAAAACCCCCCAAACTTAACTTTTACTTATCCTCAAGTAATTTTAGCACTAAATAAAATTTATGATATATTATAGTAAAGTTTTAATTCAGAAATACTATAAGTTTGATTTAAATAAATATCATAGTGAGATTTTTAGAAAAAATTCAAGAAATTGAATTAACTTTGTCGCCACAAGATTATCTAGTCATCAAGTTTAATCGTTCTAGCCTTCTATTTATTTCAAGAATGAATATATGTTGTAATATTAAGTCACTTAGAATATCCGAAAGATAGGAACTTCATGAGAACTCCACTAGTAAAAGATCTATTCCATAAATATAAGTTGAGGAATGTATTTAAGTTTTCCCTTTAGGTAGGTCTAGTGAAGCCAATTTTTTATTAGACATATCCTCGAGCTTCTCCTCACTTTCATATTTCTTTTTCTTTCTTTTCTCTCTTTTCATTTGGATTGCTTTCAATCCTATATATTTTTCTTTTTTTTTTTTCAGGGATTGTTTTCAATCCTTTCTCTTTTTTTTTCTTTTTCAAGTGAGGATTACTATATCTGGATAGCCTTTAACGATCTTGAACTTTACTTTTCTTTCCC
>NW_018164464.1:974669-976063 GCF_001263595.1 Phalaenopsis equestris
CATTGATTTAACGACATATGCACATTTAACTATAACACTAACTTAATAAAAAAAATTAAAATTATCCAAGTAAAATGTAATACTAAAAATGAAAGTCCAAATACACAAACATCCATTTCTATTACAAACAAAATCACAAAAATAAAAGTACAACTATAAGTACATCAATTACATTCAAGTATCAAAATCCCAAGCTATATCTTCATCGCCTTGATCAGCAGGTGGATCAGGTTGATACTAAGTATATCGGGGGCACTCAGGAAAAGTAACATCAGCCTCACCTCTGTAGTGTCGCGCTTGAGCTTCATAATAAGCTACCTCAAAATTTGAGTGCCTCTGAAGGTACTCACTATCATAATCGTGTTGACGTTCTAAACCTCCAATCCTTTCATTTATCAATTCTATGCTCTTCTGCTGCAAGGTCAACTCATTCATCAAATCAGAGAGGGTAGGGGAACTAGAAGGTGGAAGGTCATAACTTGCATGGGGGGGCATCTCTACTAGTAAAAGGTTCTTGACTTCTACTCCTAGTTCTCCATTTCTCATGGGATTCATAAGTCTTCAAATTAGCCTTACTAACCCATTATTCATCTCCAAATTCCACTCCAGAAAGTCTGCAAATTTCATAAATAAGTCCAGGATGTCCTAGACCTCCACTAGTCTCACTCCTCGTCGTAGTCAATATATTCTTAAAAATTAGCATCCTTACATTTATAATCTATTATTCTCAATGCAGAAATTCAGAATAGCTCTATCTCTAGTTACTTCACTATGGTGATAAGTCGGTAACAGAGTAGAGGAAATAAAATAGTGCCACGCCTTAGAGGCGGAATTCAACATGGAAGCAAAAAAATTTACCCGTTCTCGTTGTTTAATCTTCCACGTTCCTTTCCCATCAGTGAGAAGGTTGATCACATCATTGAGGCAGCCTTCCATCATACTAAAGGATTCATAGTGGTAGCTATAAGAGTCTAGGACTTCGTAAAAAGTGTTGATGCGGGCGACAGTAAACTCAACAGGAAATCCACGCACTTGAACGATTTCATCTTCAAAATAGATTACATTGGGGTAGAACTCCTTCACAACATTTGCATCAGCTTTGTTGGTGGTGTAACAAAAGATTTCTCACCTCCACTCGGCAATAACTCGTTCCATTTCTCCTCCTTAACTTTCAAAAATTCAATCTTGGAAAATTCAACACTTCTTTCCCTTAAAGGCTGAAGTAAATCTTGTTTGAGCCATCGCATTGACGAAGCGAGACTCGTCAAACTCAACCCGTCTCTTTTATCGTGGAGCCATTTCAATCTAATCAAATTATAGAAAAATTCCAAAAATTACTTCAAATATGTAAATCCTGGCTTCCAATAGTAATTCTAAGAGTTCAACAATAAAAT
>NW_018164464.1:976076-976718 GCF_001263595.1 Phalaenopsis equestris
TTTACTAGAACTAAATGAAAATATGACACTAAATAGGACGCAATGGAGAAAAAGGATTCATGTAGCCGACCCCACGTAGTGGGATTAAGGCTTTGTTGTTGTTGTTGTTGTTGTTGTCTCAAATTTTTCGGATCTCCTCAATGTGGAAGAAATTCATGGCAAAAATCAAATATTATTTAGCTTGGAGTGAAGCTCTTACCTAAAGATGATCAAATCCGATGTTAAAAAGCCTTGAAATTGCCTCCCAATCCAAGATCTTTCAAGCCCTAGGTCAAAAATGACATTTTTAGGAGGAAGGGGATGATGAATAGTGGCGGTTGACTGGTCAAAATTGTGATTAAAGGTGTTTTTTCATGAGCTTGTCGTCGGCGGGGTCGATGGCGCCGTCGGTGCGCTCTATTAGAATTAAATACTAAGTCTCGGGAAAAATATGTCGTCGACGGAGTCGAGGGTGCCGTCGGTGGGCTCTATTAATTTTGTCCAAATTCTAGATATTCGCAATTTCGATCAATTTCAAGCCTTAAAGACATCTTTTTAATCATTATAGACATAATTTTAAGTGACTAAATGATGTACTTACCACATATAGACTTTCACAACACAAAACATCACATTTATATATAAATTCCAAGGGGTACAATA
>NW_018164464.1:977023-980341 GCF_001263595.1 Phalaenopsis equestris
TCTTCAGTGGAATCCTCTTCTATTAACTTCATCCTCCTCATCAGTCGTATTAAGCTATCTTATAAATGTCCAGAGTGATCAAAATGTTCCTTCATCCTCCAGTCTAGATGATCAAAGAAATCAGAGATATTATTAATCACATTCACGACATTTTGTACCTCCTTTTCCAATTTCTTGATTCGGCGCAGGATCACTAGAGATTTTTTAGGAATTGAACTGGTAGTGAATTTTTAGATGATTGATCTACTATAATGGTCATGTCATTTTCATCTTAAAAAATTGGGAATCTCTCAGTTGGGTCCAAAGGCTTCCAAGGTAGCAGTACCTTTTCCTAATTTTCGTAGGACTATTTTCGTTTGTTTTTCTCTCTTTTATTTTAAAAGGAGTCGCCAGCTTGTCGATCGTCATATACTTCCCCTATTCAAATAAATCTCCCTCCCGAATTAGATCAATGATTCAAAAATGAGTGGAACCAAATAAGAAGGGACATACGACAAAGCGACAAACAAGAGAAAACACAAAACGTGGAGAGCTTACATGCGGTAAACCTCGCAAGGATAGGTTAAGAGTGTCCATCCAAACAAGATCGGATGAAAGCATCTTAAATCGATATCTGCAAAAGAATACCTACGTAGACTACCCATAACCAGAGATTCAGTTGTAGGTGTCTGTTCTTGGGTCAAGAGCACTCCCAAGGGGACGTATCCCACTTGGTTTATTACATCTTGGGGGGTACCCAAGAATACTCTCGATAAAAGGAGTTTTGCTTGGATTATCGTGAACCTGAGGTAATAGGTACTCTAAGGAAAGTTATTCCGTGTGGGAATAGTCCCAATGCTTCAAAGCTCGTGCTAAGCCATCGGGCAGAGAGGGAGTCTCTCAAATCCCGAATGGGTAGCGGCTTATCAGCACACGAGGCCCATGAAATAACCGAAATCATCTTGACGGGGAAATCCTAACACGTCAAAGCACGTCCGGGCGATAAGGGCAGAGGACAAATCGTCATATCCCAAATAGGCGGCAGCTCATCGACATCGAGCCGTCCAAATGATATCAACGAAGTCAAGGAGCGACAGGGCTCAAAGGGGCTCAACAAAAAGGAAGGTAGAGGAATTCTAAAAGGTAGAGGTAACTGGGTCGGGGTACCACTGACCCGTCTTCCACAGCTATAGGACTCTAAGTCTACCTGGTCGTGAAGGTAGTCGACCCAACACATCCTGAGATCCTCTGTCAACAATCCGTGAATTGTGTCATCCACAGGAACCTTGGTAGTCCTAAGGTCAAAGGAAAGAAACTCTATCTTATGACTAAAAGTTGGAGCTCCAAGAGGTGGGACTTATGCCTACCAAAGTGACAAGGATGCTTCAGGAAGGAAAAGAAAGTGGAGGTTCAGCTATGAAGCTGGAAATGCTCCAAACAAAAGGACTTACACCCCGTCTGGGTCAGTGAGACTTCTAATACCTTAGGCGCACTACACAACCACCTATAAAGAGGTATGCTGGGCCAGTCAGGTTGGAGAAGCACGGGGACTACGGGGACTCCTCCAAGCACGGGGACTCCTCCTCAGGACATGCAAATATGATGTAGTTATCTAGAGCAGTCCTTAAGTATTGTGGAGGCCCTATTAATATAAGTAGGAAAGTAAATGTGAAACTTTTTTAAATCCTGAATATTTTAATCTTAAATTATAATTATCTTGAATATTTTATTTAGGATTTCGTAGAAAATTATAATTTTAGGGTTATAATTTTAGGGTCCTTAATGAGCCTAGATTGTATCGTGAAATCCCAGATAAGCCACAAAAAGAAACAACGGAAACACATGCAAGTACAAACATACAATATGATGCAAAAAGCAAAAAAATCAAGTCAAATCAAGATAATTAACAGGCCGGTGCCACTAGGTCGGCAACATATCCCATAAAAGAAAAAGGCGACGAAACTCCGCATATACATGCCCGGTCCTAATTCTATACATCAATATAAAATGCAGAATTAAGATACGGGGCACGAGCATCTCCTCCTAGTCCCCTCCAAGTGGTTCCCACGCTAAATGCCTCAAAACCCGTGCCCGTATCTTATTTCTGCTACAGGACTCTCCTAGACTCTAAAGTACATAGGAAAATAAAAGACTCAATCCTGCATGAAAACAAGTGTCAGCGGGATAGCTCACATGCAAATAACTTATCATGAGCCATGTCTTAAAAGTGGGGGAGCTAATAGCACCTGCAAGCAAAAGGGTCAGAAATCATTATTAGCTCCCCCTATAGCGGTACCTGTGTGTGTGTCCGAATAAATAGGCTTGGCTCCCTGCAGAAGAACGCCCTAACATACTACCACACATATGCAACATGCAGTCACATCACACGCACAATGCAAAAGAAAGATATCTGACTAGGGCAACCAATCCAGCAGAGAACAATAGTCAGGCATCAAAAAGACTACCACTACCTAGCACCCTAAATCCTAGCCTAGCACATCATCTAACGAAAAGTGTGTCAACCTAGTTTCTATGTGTGTGGTAGGTCGGATAGGGTCATCATACCGGCCCCATCCTAAAGATCCGAAGGATCTAAAGGGTGTCACGAAGAGTTGTGACATGAGTTAGATCTATTAAATCTTTAGCACAGTCATACTCATGTCAATCCCGATGACTTAACTCGCATTACTCACTGGGATCAACCCAACATACAATGCTCGTTAAGGCATCGCGACTAAGACGGGGTCACTCTCCTAACGACTCTGGCTCGCTATCCATGCTAACATGCAAATGCAAATGCAATCAATCATGTGACAGAAGTGATGAGTGTACGTGAGGCAGTGACTCAAGAAAGGGTGGGCATGTCGTGGAGGCAACGACCTGAAAAAATGGGTGTGTCGTAGCGACAGTGACAAAAAAGGATGGGCGTGTCGTGGAGGCAGTGGCTCGAAGAAAGGTGTACCGTAGCGGCAGTGACCAAAAGTGATGGGCAAGCCATGGAGGCAGTGGCTTGTACCGTAGCAGCAGTGACCAAAAGTGACGGGCGAGTCGTAGCGACACGGGCCCGAAAGATGGGTGTGTCGTGGATGCAGTGACCCGAAGAAAGGTGTACCAAGGCGGTAGTGACCCGGAGAAAATGGTGATTCTCACTAGGGAGAATCACCCAAGTGCAAATGCAAATGTAAATACAAATGCAAACACATATGGTGCGACATGCAAGTAGGCAAGCATGTGATATAATGCAAAAGCAGACAAAAATGCAGGTGATCGGTCGATCGAACGTGGTGGTCGGTCAAACCAAAGTGATACGCTCACCGAGCCGGAGCAGCCTATCGGAGC
>NW_018164464.1:980415-981994 GCF_001263595.1 Phalaenopsis equestris
TCACGGGGCCGGGGTGGCTGGTCGGAGAAAAGTGAGAGGCTCCCCGGGCCGGGGCGGCCGATTGGAGCTAAGTGAAATGCTCGCCAAGCCGGGGCGGCCAGTCAGAGCTAAGTAAGATGCTCGCTTCCCGGGTTGGCCAGTCGGAGCTAAGTAAGATGCTCGCTGCCCGGGGTGTCCAGTCGAAGCGAAGTGAAATGCAACATGCATCAAACAAAAAATGCAATATTGAGAACTAACATGCAGATAGCAAATCAGGCTCGTGCTAATGACCTCATCTGGGAGACTTAAAGTTTAGACCCTTGGATGTGCGGCACCACAACCTCTTGCTTTGGTGAGGAAATGTGGGGAATTTATCCCCGAACCTCTGAGGGGGAAACTCTCCACGACGTCGCAAAATAGACTAGCTACAAAGCTTTTCTCATTTTGTGAACTCCTCCAGACTTTGTAAAACAAGCCAGCCACAAAGCTTCTCTCGCTTTGCCAAGTCCAACCTCCCAACTTCTCCAAGTAAAGCTGTGGAATCCAGAGAAAGGGGAAGTCGGGACTTGTGTTAAGGCTCATAACCAAGGGAGACACTCGGCTCTACGGAGGGGTATTTGGTCACGCATAGGAAGTCCTAACCTAAAGGATGGCTCTAGGAAATCCAACGATCCATCACGCAGGCACGTCGTTGCACCGACCCATGCTGGCGCACGCACCCCATATGGGTGATCGAACCCACACGCCTAGACTCCACTATTCCTAAGGCTGGCTATGAGGTAGAAAGTCTCACCACCGTGACGGTTGCAGACGTGTTTCTTTTCTTGCTTTGAGTTTGCCAGCGTCTGATCCATGCTCTAATGTGCCTCATAAAATGTGCACAGGACAACAAAAAGATATAGGAGGATGGGAGGTATGCAAAGTACGTAAAATAAATGATCAAAGCATATAAAAATGTATCCAAAATGTACCTTCAAAAAGGAGGGTCGAACGACGCCGGCTAAAGAGGGGAACCCACGAAGATGCCGGCGGGAGGAAGCGCCGACGGAGGCTTTTCCCGCAAAGAGAAAGACCCTCGTACCTCCTCTAACAACGATGTCGCTCACTGTCCGGCGATATCGAGGTGTTCCAGCGATGCGTCTAGTCGTCGAGAAGGTGGGACGGCGGCGCGTAGAAGCTAGCTCACCAACGGTGCACACTGTAAGCGAAGAAAATATAGAGGAGAGCCCAAAATTTGACGTTCTCTTCCCTGATTTGCTCCGACATAAATACGACACCGACGGGGCAAAAAGCTAGGCGAGGAAGAGGTCCGACGAATGACCGGATCTCGGCGTCGGAGTTGGAGGAATCGACGGATCTGCTTGCAATGCAGCCAAAAATGAGAAGAAGAAGAAGGAAGAGGGAGGTGGTGGCGTCGAGCCTCGCCGGCGAGGAAGAGAACGGCGAGGGAGCTTGCGCCGACCTCATGAGGGAGAAGATCGAGAGCTTGTGCCTGTCGGCTGGAGGTGGCGGACGACTAGCCAACGGCAGATCTGATGCCGGCGAGGAGCTCCGGCTGGCGAGCAGGGCGTGAAGGTCAGCAGTCCGGTGGCTAGGGGTC
>NW_018164464.1:982587-982902 GCF_001263595.1 Phalaenopsis equestris
TTCGGGGTCGTTTGGGCCCCTTTTTCGACTATCATGTCCAAAACGATAATTCACGCATTTTTACCCCGCCCGCGAAGCCGTAGCCAAGTGGACATCCCCCGTAAGTAAAATCAACATTCCGGACACAGTGGCAGTGTCCATTTCATCATCCAGGGTCATCTAGACAATTTTGCCGACGAACCGGTCAATTTTAGCCAAAATCGCGCGCGACGCGCCACATAATATTTTTTTTCCCCGATCGAAGTCGTTCGGCGTGTCAAATGCCGACCGGCCCTCACCTGAACGAAAGTCACAGCCTAGCAAAACGACCCTGGC
>NW_018164464.1:982921-984477 GCF_001263595.1 Phalaenopsis equestris
CTGGAGGTATCGGGTAAGTGTCTCGAGCCACTAGACGCTACGGACGAACCATAGATCATCTTAAGCCGTGAAAGTGGACACTCTGCACTAGTGGCATAAAAAATTGATGCCAACAAGGATGCTTGGAACTGACTGCAAAGTGAGAAAATTATGGAGGGGTGTCCAAGCCCATAAGTTGATCCATGAATTATCAGACCTAAAACCGACTTCACAATTATTGATCCAATGTCGATCGACAGTCATCTTAATTCAAAATGACACTTTCTTTAGAAACTTTACCGATCTTCATTATCGGTAACAATTTTGCAGAAATGAAAAAGTGCCAATGTTTTGAAACGGAATTTAGGAGTGTCGCAGAAAAACTAACAAGCCTGTTTTCTCTTGTCTCTCAATCATCAGTTTCATCCGTTAAATATTGGTAAATTTCATTCATCTAAATTTCATTGTTGGGACAAAATTGGAATAGTGGCAGACAAGAACATTTTTTATCATGTATAATTCGTTGATCCATGCAAGAGTGAAAGTGATCGATCTTCTTCGCACATAAACAACTCCTTAGTTGATTCCGTGTAAATTTGCATAGAATTCTTTTACCACAGGACCCACCACGACGACGGTAGTGTAGCACAACACTTCCCATCTTCACCGCACTATCATTTCTTCAACATCCGTTGTGGGATTATTCAATCCATGATTTATTTTATAATTCGTTGATCCATGCAAGAGTGAAAGTGATCGATCTTCTTCGCACATAAACAACTCCTTAGTTGATTCCGTGTAAATTTGCATAGAATTCTTTTACCACAGGAACCACCACGACGACGGTAGTGTAGCACAACACTTCCCATCTTCACCGCACTATCATTTCTTCAACATCCGTTGTGGGATTATTCAATCCATGATTTATTTATCCTCGTTCCTTGATCAATCTTTTCTTTGTCAGTAACTTGTTGAAGATTCGCTGCGCTTCCGCAGTAATAAACTTTTGCCAATTGAAAACTTGCATTCTGGGACTATCAGAAGAATTGACGCCATAAGAATGAGATTGGTGGAGTTTCAATTCGTTCTTGGAGAGAAATATGAACTAGGAATCGAATTTTTGAGTTTAAAAAGATTATTCCCGCCCAGAAACTGCCAAAAACCGTCATTTGAACCCAAGTAACCGCCATTTTGCCGGTCTAGCCATCGACGGGGTCAAGGGCACCGTCGGCGAGCCTCTGTATTAATTTTGGTTGGACTCTCGAGAAAAAGCCATCATCGGCGGTGTCGAGGGCGCCGTCGGCGCCCAAGGCAAAATTTTTGTAGTTTTCACTCTGGTCTGAATGCGTTCCAATTTTTCTCTATGGATCCAATTTTTAAGATGTTTCAAGGGTAAATAAGATTAGTAGAGCTTAATACTACCACATACTAACAGTAATTTCAAATACAAACTACTATAATTGCAATAAAAATAAAAATAAATATGGGTTGCCTCCCATAAACCGTTTGGCTTAACATCGTCAGCCCGACCTATTCAGGAGTCATTCAGGTTGACTGATCATTAAAACCTCTTTAAA
>NW_018164464.1:984578-985501 GCF_001263595.1 Phalaenopsis equestris
ATCATGCCATAATTTTAATTTCTCCTTATAAATTCTATCGTTATCATAAGACTCATTTCTTAATTCTTCCAATTCATTTAATTGTAACAATCTCTTCTTACCAGCATCTTTCAAATTATAATTTAATTCTTTAATCGCCCAATATGCTTTATGCTCCAAGTCCACTAGAAAGTGACAAGTCTTTCCAAAAATCAGTCTGTAAGGAGTCATTCTAATAAAAGTTTTATAAGTAGTTCTGTAAGCCCACAATGCGGTATCCAGTCTAGTGGACCAATCTACTCACCTAGGGTTTACAGTCTTTTCAAGTATTTGTTTAATCTCTCAATTAGAAACTTCAGCTAACCCATTGGTTTGAGAATGATAGGTAGTAGAGATTCGATGAATAATATTAAATTTTTCTGTCAATCTCTGAATATATTTATTCATAAAATGAGATCCTCCATCAGTGATAATCATTCTTGGCATTCCGTATCTAGCGAAAATATTTTTTCATTAAAAATCTGGAAACACTTTTAGCATCACAACGAGGTAAAGCTTGTATTTCAATCCACTTAGAAACATATTCTACAACAATTAATATATATAAGTTCCCAAATGAAGGAATAAATGGTCTCATAAAATCTAATCACCAAACGTCAAAGATCTCAACTTCTAACGCGAAATTTAGAGGCATTTCATTTCTTCTAAATATATTGCATACTCATTGACATCGATCCTAAGTTTTTATATATCTATAAACATCTCTAAAGATAGTAGGCCAATAAAATCCAGCTTGTAAAATTTTATAAGCAGTTTTATCAATCCCAATATGTCCTCCAAATTTAGAATCATGACATTTCTGAATGATTAGCTTGGTTTCTTCATAAGGTACACATCTTCTCATGATCAGATCCTTACATTATTTATATAAATAAGGCTCATCC
>NW_018164464.1:996031-996511 GCF_001263595.1 Phalaenopsis equestris
TCACCATTTCACAAATCTCAAGACAAGGAGAAAGACAGAGAAAATTACTCAGAACTCATGGGGAAGACACAACAAAACACAGAATTCATATATATAAAGTAAAGTCATACAAACTACAACAAGTAAATAACACTTATCTCTAATTTCTCCCCAAGCAAACTCCTTCAAGTTCCTTTGAATCTCTTCCTTTCTTTACAGCACACAGAATTCCTCTTCGAAGTAGCAAGGAGGAAGAAATCTCTCACTTTTCCTCCACTCTTACAATCTCTCAAAGAATTCCTCACACTATTGGAACCTTTTTAACCTCCAGGAACTCTCTCCCCCTTCTAGACTTCCTTTCTTCTCCTCTCAATTTTTGGCCAAAAGAGTCTTTTAAAGTTGTGGACGAGCTTTCCTAAGAGTTGCCTAAGCATCCATTCAAAATTTGGCCTTATCAAAAGCCTGATTGGGCATAACCGCCGAGCTCGTCGTCGGCGGCCC
>NW_018164464.1:996578-1004708 GCF_001263595.1 Phalaenopsis equestris
CGATGGCGTCGTCGGCGCCCTAGTTCAATTCTACACATTTTGGTCTTTTTCGCTCCAAATTCGCTACTTTTCGCATCTTTTTTCTCCAATTACCCTAATTCATCATTCCTGCAACAAAACATCAAAAATACCTTTCTTTAAAGTGCAATATCATAAAAAACAGTATAAAATAGGTATGAAAATCTCAGCATATTTTTCTCAGGTCAATACACTTGAAAAAATTATTAAAAGTGGTTTTTTGAGTTCCTTGTGATCAGGAACACTTAGGAAAAATAAACGTTATTTTTGGTAAAATACTTGATTTTTTAGCATTATTTTGGATTTAAAATAATTAAAATAATTAGAAAGCCCAAAAATACCAAAATATTTCAAAATGTTCCCAATTGCTCTCTGATCACTTGGGAACATCAAAAACACCTTTAATCATTTTATCGTGAATAAAAACTTCATTTTGGAAAGTTGAACAAATCAACTTTTGAAATTCCTATTTTCTAAATTTAAATAAATAATTAAATTAAATTTCCAGAGGTCCACATATTCTCCTCTAAACATTATAGTTACCTCATGGATATGATACTCTAAACCATCAAAGCCATTTGAGTTGTGTTTAAAGAGTTATGAGGTGAAGTGCCACAAGGGCAAAGTGCTAATTTTAGACTTTGGACCTTAATCAAAATTTAGAATTAACCAAAGGAAAATTGTACATGCCTGCATGATTGAAATACATACAATGAGATTAAAAGGTAGAAACTCACTCACCACCCTTGCACAACATTAACAAAATCATAATCCTCCTAATTTTTACGACTTGGAAATCAATTAAGAGCAGATGACTCTTAAGTGATTGGGCTTAAGCTAGGAAGATGGTAATTTACTTGCCTTAAGCCCAAAGTTGAGGATAATTTGACCATTTGATAAGAATAAATATCACCTGAAATCAAAATTTTATAATCACCTTTTTAATTATCATGATTATTAAAGGCTTAATAGTGACCTAAGCTCAATGTCTAAACACAATTGTTCGGATTTAGAAGATAACATAATTGGTGACTAACGTCTTTAAACACTACAAGCCTAACCTTAATTGTGGGCACCATAATCTTAAATAACCTAGACTTGCCTTAGGGGCACCCACTCACATAACTTTAAAATGAAACATCAATTGACTAATCGAGTATCCTAGTCTTGGGATAATTAAATTGCTAAGTTTCTCTGAACAACGGGGTAGTCACACTTTAGCCTTGGATGATTAATTGAACTCAAAAAATAAACTCAAAATATTTCAAGAGATCTTCAAAATGCCCAAAGGTAATGCCTCGAGCATTTTGAAATCTATTAGACATTGTGAAGGGCAAATTGGACTTATCATATTTTGTTCTAAAATCATCTACTAAGATCTTCTTAGATTTAATAGAGTCATAGCCTGGGGTTTGGTAGCTAAATATTCATCTACTCATGCAATTTAAATTCCTTGCAACCTTATATACATGCCTTGCAAGTACGGACCTTTCAGGTGGTGGAACGAGAAGACTCGCCAGGTACGCTTTTGTAGTTTACAATACCATCTTTTCTTGTACTTTTCACATTATATTTTTATGCTCATAAAACTTGCACGTTAAACAATGATGTCACCCTGCATTAAAACCAAAATTGCTAGGATAGCCACCAAACCAAAACCAAAACAAAAATCAACTGAGATAAAATTCACCGCCATGACATTCAAAATATAAGACAACTCAACATTTAATCACAAACATCACAAAATAACAATTGCAACTAAATTAAGGTGTCTCTATCGGACGATCAAGAACCCCTCAGAGGAGGTAGCCTATGGTTGCTAACGATACTTCCTACGGTCTAAATGAAAGTACATAACTCATTAAGTTGAGTTTAGTAAATTCATTTGGACTAAGTGAATCCAATAGAAAGTAGTTATGCCGGAATGAGGGAACCATAGGATCCTAACCAGTGTCGCTCTAGTCAACTTTAATATGCCCCATAATATTTAAAGAACCATAACCATAGAGACATTTGATTTGATATTATAACTTGACACATTAGAAAACTTAAACTCGTCAAGACGTGGAGCTTGGAGCTAGCATTGTGGGCAGCACGACCATCTTCAACAGCAAGATGATCTACAAAAACACATCTTTTCTTAGATTTAAAAATAAGCCATAAGAATTTTGAGGTTGTTTTCCTAGTGCGACATAAATTCTCAACCTCACTTTAGGCCTTTGTATAGCTCTACTGTACAATATAAGCCCTAACTCATTTTAGGATTATGAGGTTTGTCACGACCTAAATCCTTACATCTTTAAGGCTATTTGTGTGATCGTTTCATATAAATGTAAGCCCTAACTAATAAAATTTGCAGGATGAAACATTTAAATATTTCTCCTCAAAATTGAAGCCAAACCATAGGGTAGCTTGAGAAGTCACCAGGGTTTTTCTCTAGATCTACGACATCCCCTAGTTTCTCTTCCTTTGGATTCAACAATAAATGTTCAAAATTTCAGTCATTCCCCTTTCACACCTCTTTGTGTGATCTTGTTAAGAAGTCTTATTCCTTTGAACTCATTGAAGATAATATTTTCTGATTTTTATCGAGAGTTTTCTTTAGTGATTTTGGTTGTTTAAGATGTAATTAACTATAGGAGCTTGTCATTATAGGAAGCTTTTCCGAACCCAGCTTAATATAAATCGTATTTAATTCTTCATATTAAATAGGGGAATTTGTTGGTAAATAAAATGGTTTCGCGGACCAAAAAGATGTCATATATTTTTTAGTTTATTTGATCGAGCCTAATCTTCAAGTCTTGTGTTTATCCTTTGGGATAGATACAGGGTTTGAGGTATAGTGCTCTTTCATTTAAGCTATGAAAAACATGGGGTCGTTTTGATTTCATATTTTTTTCTAAAAAACTATGTATATATACATGTAAATTAAATGTCTTAAGTTATCTTAGGATTCTGAGGTTTTTGTTTGTTACGACATAAATCCTCATATCTTTCAGGGTATTTGTATGATTGTGTCATAAAAATGTGAGCCTTAAATAATAAAATTGGCACGATAAACATTCAATAACTTCCTTCTCAAAATTGAAGCCAAACCATCGGATAGCTTGGGAAGTCATTATGGTTCTCCTCTAGATCTATGACAACCTTTAGTTTTCTGCATTTGGATTCCATAACAATGTTCCAAATTGGAGCCTTTTCAATTTGATATTCCTTGGTCCGATCTTTGAAAAGTCTAACCCTTTGAAATTCTTGAAGATAAATATTTTCTAATCTAAGTCAAGAGTATTCTTAGGTGACCTCGATCATTTAAGTTGTAATTAACTATAGGGCCTTAACATTATAAAAAACTTTAAGAACCCAGCTTAATATAAACCTTACCTTATCTTTTATATTAGATAGTAGAATTTGTTGGTCAACATAAAAGGTTTCACGGACTAAACCAGATGTCATAAATTCTTTAGTATATTTATTCGAGCATCATTAGCAAGTGATGTGTCTATTCCTTGTGGTATATGCATCATTTGTGGTACTATTCTTGTTTATTTAAACTATTATTTATGTGAGATCAGTTTGGTCTCATATTTTCAAATTTAAAATATTACTTTCCAAATATAATATATATTATATTAAATCAAATATCTTCTTTCCAATTTGACAACCGACGTTAAACATGATTGGAAATTAAATAAATTCAACGATAGGTAAATCGGTGTTCACTAGGACACTAGCGCCTAGGCACCATAATTATTGCCTAAGCGCTAGAGTCCATTGAAGCTGGCACCTAGGCACTATAATCCGACGCCTAGGCGCCACAGTTTGTGGACATGGAGAAAACTGCCCCCTAGAATTTTTCTCCATTTATTTTCTATTAAACTACCTTACCTTCATCCCAAATCTTCAAACCATTAAAAATTAAAACTAAGAGAAGAAAAATTGAAGGAGTTTGAGATCTTCCTTTCTTCAATGGAATGGCCATTAGAGATAAGTTTGTGAATAATGATGCCCAAACATATTTCAATGGGTTTCTTGTGCTGAGTTTCGAAAGGATGAAGAGAAAATTGGGGATGATTGCACAAAACGTTCCCTGAAATATATCATCAATACGAGCATTTTAAGTGGTAGATGAAACTCCAATTTAATGTAAGATTATCAAGTAACTATGTATTGCAAGAAAAATTGAATTGATGAAAGAATGACCTTGGAATTTCCTCGTGCTCCTTTTTTTGACACATTTAAGTGGGTTGATGAGAATGAGGTCAGCTAGTGCTGTTCATTGGAAGGATTCTAGTGTTTATGTGTTTATGTTTATGTCTACTTTAGTAATAGATGTTTGGTGTGTGCTACTTTAATTTCATAGTTTATTATGATTTCTTGTGTTTTAAATTTCTAGTGTTCTAAATTTTTTTAGTGCATGTTGTATTGTCACTTGGTGGATATTAATGAATATCTGTGTTGTGTAAATCATGTGTTAGAATGGCAAATTAATCTCAAATTCAGAGTTATAATTGAAAGATAGAAGGAGTTTGGGAAATCATAAGCATGTTGTGTAATATTATATTAATGTGAAATTTTGGTTTAATGACCTTTGTCTTGTTGTGTTGCACTTAAAATCTAAGAAAAGAAAAATTTTTGGACTGGCACCTAGACGCCACAACTTGCTCCTAAGCTCCAAATTATCTGCACAACTTGGCGCCTAGGCACCAAAATCCGCACTTAGGCGCTTGTTCAACTTAAGCGGCTGAAACTCAAAAGTTTTGCTTATTAAACGGAACTCATGCCATTGTTGATGCCCAAGCTCTTTCTTCTTCCTCTTTTTCTTGAAAACCTGCCCCAGGGTACTTCTTAGAGCTCCGATTTTCAAGTTTCTGAGCTTGAAACCACTGGATTTCATCTTCTTGAGGTTAGATCAACATTTTAGCTTAGTTATTTTACAATTTCACCATGGATTTTTAACACATTGAGAGGAGACCAAAATTTGCCAGAAATATTAGATTAGTTGGTAAAAAAATCCATGGATCTAAGCCTTGTTTGCTTGAAAAAGCTTGTAGGAAGCCTTATATCTTAATTTTAAAATTTGTTGAAATTTATATTCAAAATTTTAGATGGCTAATAAGATGAAACGAGGAATGGGAAAGGAAACTTTTGACAAAGCTAAATTAGTTAATATAAAAAAAAATTGTTACAACGAATTTGCATCGTCGAGAAACTTTAATACAGAGCAAAGTTTTTACAAACCCAGTGTGTCTATTGAAAATATTATTTTGGCTCAGCAAGGGGAAAGTTTCTGCTATTTTACTACTATTGTCGTCATCGCTGTCGTACAAAAATTTTATGCAAACTTATCTGAAGCAGATGATGATGAGGTCTTTGTTTCGGGAAGAGAAGTAGAGTTTACTGCTGAGCGGATCTGTATGATATATTGTCTGCCACTCGCTATTGAATGTTTCTATATAGAGTACATTCCATTTTAAGAAGAGTTAAATCAGATTGTTTCATATTTGACTGATGGGCGTGAATCCGGGATGATTCGGAATGATCGTAAGGTAATTTTTTTTCTTCCAAGCTCAATGCCACCCAAATGCATGGCATTATTTTATTTTTGCTCACCTCCTTACTTCAAATCATTTAAGTGAGGTAACAAGACAAAGATCCACCCTAAATTACTGCAATGAAGAGAGGAAACCTATAGATGTTGGCTCTCTTATTTATGAGGCTATTAGTTCTTTTGTGAGAGCTAGTACTGTAGAGCTAGTACTACTTCAGGTCTTGGATTTTCATCTTTGATATTTACTATTTGCAAAGACTAGAGTAAATTTTGAGCATTGGGAAGAGCAGTTGAAGCCACTTAAGCCCATTCGAAAGGCTAATGTAGATTTGTGTAGAAGACCTAAAGAAAGAAATCAAGGTGCACCTTCTACTACTAAACCTTCTACTTCCACTACTACTGAGCCTCCATCTGGTCTTTAGGATGTGTTGAGTGAGACAAATTTGAAACACCATAATGATATGTTTTTGATGCAGTGTTGTATGGAAGATATTGAAATTAAATTTGATCACATGGAGAATTTATGGAAGATATTTAAATTAAATTTGATCACATGGAGAATTATGTTAGAAGAAAGAGTGACTATGATGCTAATAATGACGAGGTATTAGTGTTATTCATGAAAGAAGACTAGTCAGTTGAGTTTCCTACTTGCCCTAGATTTATTCCTTAGACAAACCCAAAATCTTTGGATGAATACATATCATTTGATTTTGATGGCTTTGATGATGTTGAGGGAGGTGATTAGGCTTTCTTACTTTTTTGTCATAGATCTGTTTATTATTTGTTATGATTGGACTTCTGATGTATGCTTATGTAGGATTGCTTTGTGTAATTCTATTTTATCATTGCTACTTTTGCTACTCATTTATTTAGTATTGAATATTTATTAGAGTAGAATAATTGCAAACTTTTCATTATATACCTGTTTTAATTTAAATCGTCTACTACTCAGCACCTATTTTGTTGTACCTGTACATTTCTCATGCTTAAAAATTTTATATTTTCTCTTTCTTCATGCTTATTATAAATTGAACTGTTTTAACCAAATTTAAAATTTAAATTTGGAGGAAGGGAGAATATTTTTTAAGAAAAAAAACTAAACATTATTTGTCCTAAGTAAAATATATTTTGAAAAATTAATTTAATATAATCTTTGGTATGTTGGGATAGCTTGAGATTACTATATTTTTAAGTTCTTAAATATTATAGTAAACTTAAATAAAAGTTTTTAATAATAAATATTTATTCTGGATTTAAAATATTTAGTATAAGAGTATAAAGTTATGCTTTTACTTTGTAAAATAAAGAAAATTGTATTTTTGGAAATGTTAAAGATCTTGGAGTTTTATTTAAAAAGAAAGAATTGAAACTTTATGAAAAATCTTTTTCAAGTCTAATACACATTTATCAAGTAACGAAATGTGGAAATTTTTTAACTTTAAGAAGAGAATGATAGATTTCAAAATCATTAAAGGTCATCCAGATATAATATTCCTCACATGACTTGAAAAGAAAAAAGAAATGATTAAAAATGATCCTGAAAAAAAGAAAAGAAAAATAAAAAAGAAAAGAAAAGAAAAAAGGAAAATATATGTGAGGAGAAGCATGAGGAGATGCCTAATAAAAAATTAACTTCAGTTAAATCGTCTTAAAGAAAATGACTTAATTACATTTCTATGCTTATTTATAAAGTATTAACATCCTTACTAATAAAATTCTCATGAAATTCTTTTTCTTGTAATTCTTCTAAGTATATTTAATATGACAAAACTACAATTATTCTTGAAATAAATAAGAAATTAGAATTCTTAGACTTACTGCTTGACAACTACTTTATATATACTTAAAAATAAAAGTATTTAATACTGCTATTAGAAGATTTAATTCATCCGCAACGATACCAAAAACTTAATAATGGTTATAGATTCGATAAAGATGTATATATACATAAAATATTCAATAATGGTAAAGTCACACTTATCAACGCAAGTATACGTATCGCTCAAGTAATATAGGGCTCTAATGGAGTATTAGATATTGATCTCACAGGGAGTAATATTAGAACTACAAACTAAGATTTTAGAAAAACAATACTTTAATCGCAACAACAAAATTGTTTATCTGTCACTAATATGCAATTGAAAAAAATGTGTAATTTTGATAACTCTTAAATAACTAATTATACTAATAAAGTTTCTAATGTGATATTCAATATATAAGAAAGCATCCTTCTCTTTGTCAAGAAATTATAGTGAATGGATAAAGTGAATCTGTTCAAATTGTATTGTGCCAAATAGTAGTATACCTATTCGTTACCCATTGGTCCAGACATAAAGAGCATTGACTAATCCTACGCTTCTTTACTGAATCTGCGACTAGGCTGGGATGATACCGGCTCTCACTTTAGAGCTCCCACGTTCCCCTCGCTTGAGGGCTAACATCTACACTTCAGCACCCAAACCATAGGACTAAATTGGAGATTTTAGTCTGCACTCTAAAATCTCCAATTCTACGCCCGATAATTTTATTTCCCTATTTATTTGCACCCACCTTCCACGGGC
>NW_018164464.1:1004980-1007816 GCF_001263595.1 Phalaenopsis equestris
AGACAGAGAAAACTACTCAAAACTCATGGGGAAGACACAACAAAACTCGGAATTCATATATAAAAGCAAACTCATACAAACTACAACAAGTAAATAACACTTATCTTTAATTCCTCCCCAAGCAAACTCCTCGAAGTTTCTCTGAATCTCTTCCTTTCCTTACAGCACACAGAATTCTTCTTCAAAGCGGCAAGGAGGAAGAAATCTCTCACTTTCCCTGCACTCCTACAATATCTAGAAGAATTCCTCACAATTAGACTCTCTACACACTATTGGGGCCCTTGGCGCTGTTCTAACCATCAAACTTCTCGAAATCTTGAGCCTCCTCCTTTTTTAATTTTTGGCCAAAGTCTCTTCTCTTTAAAGATGTTGATGAGTTTTCCCAAGAGTTGCCTAAGCATCCCTCCAAAAATCGTCCACATTCACTGCACATTTGGAAATAACCGCCGATCTCATCGTCGATAGCCTCGAGGGCACCGTCGGTGGGCTTTCTAACTTATTTAATCTAGAATCTCGAGAAATTCAGTGCCATTGAGCTCACCGTCGGCGCCCTAGTTCAAATCTTCATTTTGGTCCTTTTGGCTCCAAATTCGCTCCTTTTTGCATCTTTTTGCTCCAATGACCATAATTCATCATATTTGTAACAAGCAAAAGATAAAAAATACCTTTCTTTAAAGTGTAATATCATAAAAAAAAGTGTAAATTAGGTATGAAAATCTCAACATATTTTCTTTTGGTCAAAATCCTCAAAACTTAATTATTACTTGTCCTCAAGTAATTGTAGTACTATATAAAAGTTATGATCTATTGTAGTAAAGTTTTAATTTAGAAATACTATAAGTTTGATTTAAATAAATACCACAGTGAGATTTTCAGAAAAAGTTCAAGTAATTAAATTAATTATGTAGGTACAAGATTATCTAATCATCAAATTTAAGAGTTCTAATTTTCTATTCATTTCAAGAATGATTATATGTTGTAATATTAAGTCACTTGGAATATTTAAATGATAGGAATCTCATGAGAACACTACTAGTAAAAGATATAATCCATAAATATAAGTTCAGGAATGTATTTAGGTTTTTCCTTTATGTAGGTCCAGTGAAGTCAATTTTTGATTAGGCATCTCCTCAAGGTTCTCTTCACTTTCATATATATATTTTTCTTTCTTTTCTTTTCTCTTTTTTCATTTGGATTGCTTTCAATCCTATATGTTTTTCTTTTCTTTTCAGGGATTGTTGTCAATCCTTTCTTTTCGCTTTTTCAAGTGAGGATTATTATATCTGGATAGCTTTTAATGATTTTGAACATCACATTTCTTTCCTTAAATTTGAAACTCAAAGCATTGCTTTACCTTATAAATATTTCATAGCTTTTACATCATTGAGCCCCAATCTTTTCATTTCAAATGAATTTTCAGATTCTTAATACTTCAAAATATAGTTTCCTTTACTTTAAATAGTTAATTATAGTCTTATTCTCTTATACTAAATATCTTAATCTACAAAATTAATTTTCATTACAAAAATATTCCCTTAAATCTACCATAATATTTAAATATCTACAAAATATAGTTACCTGAATTAAATTCACTACCAAAAATCATATTAATAATTTTTGAAAATATTTAAATTGAGAACATCTAATAGTTAATCTTTTTCTTCCCTCCCCCAAACTTAAATTTTTCAATATGAAATGATACAGGTGGAAAGAAAAAATTCTAAATATAAATCATACCTCAGTTTTCTAGGTATTTTCATCATTCTGAAATTTTTGTAGTCCTTTTCAAAATTTCTACTTCACCTAGTCTATAACATTATGAGTTTTCTATACATATAAATCATTAGAGAAATTACTGAGTAATAAAATTTTGAAATAAGTACAAAACTAAACATTAAACAAACACTATATTTTGCTAACATATCCACAAGACTAAACAAAACAATTACAATTAGAATGAAAAAATGAAAATTACATCACATTACAATTTAACAAATTTAACTGCCACACTAACAATTATAACAATAATTAAAATTATCCAATTATAATATAACAATAAAAATGAAAGTACAAATACATAAACATCTATTTCTATTACAAAAATAACTAAAATAAAATTAAAAATACATCAACTACAATCATTTGTTAAAATCCCAAACTATGTCTTCATCTCCTTGGTCAGCAGGTGGATTCGGCTGATACTGAGTATACCGGGGGCATTAAAAAAAGTAACATCAGGCTCACCTCTGTAGTGTCGGGCCTGAGCTTCGTAGTAAGCTATCTCAAAGTCTGAGCTTCGTAGTGAGCTTCGTAGTCATGTCTACTTTATAGACCTCCAATCCTTTCATTTATTAGCCCTATACTCTTTTGCTGCAAGTTCAACTCATTCATTAAGTCAGTCAGGGTAGGGGAACTAGAAGGTGGAAGGTCATAACTAGTAGAGGGGATATCTCTACTAGTAGAAGGTTCTTGACTCCTACTTCCAGTTCTCCATTTTTTGTAGGATTCATATGTCTTTAAATTAGCTTTACTAATGGGTTTCGTAGGGTAAACCCATTCCTCATCATCTCCAGCTTCCACTCCAGAAAGTTGGCAAAGTGCATAAATGAGGCCAAGAGGTCCTAGACCTCCACTGGTTCCACTCATTGTCGCGGTCAATATTTTCTGAAAAATGATTCTCCCCACATTTATATTTCTATTATTCTGAATACAGAAATTCAGAATAGCTCTATCTCCTGTTACCTCACTATGGTGATAGGTCGGTAACAGAGTAGAGTAAATAAAATAGTGTCAAGCCTTAGAGGTGGCATTCAACATGAAAGCAGAAAAATTTACC
>NW_018164464.1:1007892-1010765 GCF_001263595.1 Phalaenopsis equestris
GAAGGTTTTATAGTGGCAGTTATAGGAGGCTAGGACTTCATAAAAGGAGTTAATGTGGGCGGCACTAAATTCAACAGAAAATCCCAGCACTTGAACGATTATGTCCTCAGAATAGAACACATTGGCATAAAACTCTTTTACAATATTAGCAGCGGCTTTATTGGTGGTGTAACATACCTCCCCTCTGGTAAAAATCGCTCAATTTAAATTTCTCCTCCTGGACTCTCAAAAACTCTATCTTGTATACACTTTTTTCCTTCAAACAATGAAGTAAACCTTGATTGAGCCTTCACTTTGATGAAGCGAGACTCGTCAAATTCAAGTCGTCTCTTTTATCATGGAGCCATTTCAATCTAATGAAAATTATAGAAAAATTTCAAAATATACTTCAAATATGCAAATATTGGCTTCCAAAAGTGATCTAAGAGTTCAAAACTAAATTTCATGAATTTCTTCCCAATATTTCCTTCACATTCTCAAATTTTTTGGATCTCTTCAATGTGGAAGAAATTCATGGCAAAAATCAAATATTTTTAGTTTGGAGTGAAGCTCTTACTAAGAGATGATCAAATTCGATGTCTAAATGTCTTGAAATTGCCTCCAAATCCAAGATCTCTGAAGCCCTAGGTCAAAATTTTTGTTTTTTAGAGGAAGAGGATGATGAATAGTGGTGGTTGATTGGTCAAAATCGCGGTTAAATGTGTTTTTTCGGGATCTTGCAGTCGGCAGGGTCTTCAAAGTCATCAGCGAGCTCTATAAAATTAATATCCTAAGTCTCGGGAAAATTCTGCCGTCGGCAGAGTCGAGGGCACCGTCGACGAGCCATATTAAATTGGTTAAATTTCTGGATTTTTGCGATTTTGATCAATTTCAAGCTTCAACGACATCCGTTCAATATAGACATAATTTTAAGTTATTAAATGATGTACTAACACAAATAAACATTCACCACACAAAAAATCAGAATTATATATAAATTCTAAGTGTTACAATATACATTACACAACACACCTAAGTAAGTTTGGTATTTTTTCAACCTTAATACATCAATTCAGCATTGTAATCCAAGCCACAACACTCAAAATTCTGAAAACAAACATTCTATGCTTAGTCTCAACTATACAGAGATCTAAAAGCAAAATTTTAAAGCAAAGAAAACATAAAGTTGAAACCAAATTACACACATAGACAGAGAGGTAGCAAGGTAAATCTATTATCCTTTAGATTCAGTGCTAGATTCTCCTCTGAGATCATCCATTGATTGCACATGAACGAAGAGGTTATAGAAGGGTTGGTATGGAAATTCTTCAGTAGAGTCCTCTTCTATCAATTTCATCCTTCTCATCAATCGTATCAAACTGTCTTTGATATGTCCAGAGTGAGCAAATTGTTCTTTCTTCCTTTAGTCTAGATGATCGAAGAAATCAGAGATATTGTTAATTACATTCATAACATTTTGTACCTCCTTCTCCAATTTCTTGATTCTGCGTAGGATCACTAGTGTTTGGTTCGGAACTAAAGGTTGAATAGTCAATGAATTATGAGACGATTGATCCACCATAATGTTCATATCATTTTCATCTTCATTGGCTAGGAATCTCTCAATTGGGTCCAAAGGCTTCCAAGGTAGAAGTACCTTTTCCTAATTTTCATAAGATACTTGGAACTGACCGCAAAGTAAGAAAAATTTTGAGGATGTCCAAGCCCATAAGTTGATCCATGAACGATTAGGCCCAAAACATACTTCACAAGTATAGATCCAATATCGATCGGCAGTCCCATTTGGATGCAGTAATTCAGAATAGCACTTTACTTAGAAACTTTACCGATCCTCATCATCGGTAACAATTTTGCAGAAATGAAGAAGTGCCAGTGTTTTTAAACGAGATTTAACAGTGTTGCAGAAAAACTAACATACCTGTTTTATCTCATTTCCTAGTCTTCAATTTCATTCGTTAAATATTGGTAAATTTCATTCATTAGGTTTCTTGTCAAGACGAAGTTAGAATAATGGCAGACAGGAACGTTCTCGATCATATATAACTCATTGATCCGTACAAGAGTAAAAGTTATCCATCTACCTAGCACATAGACAACTCTTTGGTTGATTCCATGCAAATTAACATAAAATTCCTTCACCACAAGAACAACTACGGCGACTGTAGTGTAGCACAGCACTTCCCATCTTTTCCACAAAATCATCTATTCAATTGTCGTTGATGGATTATTCAATCCTTGATTTACAATCCTTGTTCCTTAATTAATCTTTTCTTTGTCAGTACATTGTTGAAGATTTGTTGCGCTTCCGCACTAATGAACTTTCTCCAATTGAACACTCACATTCTATGATTTTCAAGGTAATTGGACACCATAGGGATGAATTTGGTGGAGTTTCACCTCATTTTTGTGGAAATATGAACTTAGGAATCGAATTTTGAAGTTTAAAAGGAGTAACTCCCGCCTAAAGCAACCAAAAATTGCCCATTCATCTAAATCGCGGTTGAAAGCGTTTTTCGGGATCACGCCATCGGTGGGGTCGTCGGCGCCATCGACGAGCTCTATTAATTTAATTGCCTGGACTCTCGGGAAAAATCTGCCATCGGCGGCATCAATGGCGTCGTTGGCGTCCAAGGCAAAAATTTCACAGTTTCGCTCTGGTCTGAATGCGTTCCAATTTTTCTCTATGGATCCAATTTTTATGATGATTAAACGGTAAAAAAGAGTAGTAGAGTTCAATACTACCACAAACTAATGATAATTTCAAATAAAACTACTATAATCGCAATAAAAATAAAGATAACTATAGGTTGCCTCCTATAAAGTGCTTGGTTTAACGTCGTCAGCCCGACCTATTCAGGTATTATTCAAGTTGA
>NW_018164464.1:1011949-1013525 GCF_001263595.1 Phalaenopsis equestris
ATATCATGATATTTTTCACTCATTAATATTATAAAGTTGTTCATCAGGGAAATTGTTTATAATTTCATCGTCGGTGTCAGATAATTCATGATTTTCTAATCTCGACATCTGTAATTTGATTATCAGTTCCCTTTCTATCAATAACCACATGTTTAAATTCTTGCATCAAAAGTATCCATTTAATTAACCTTTGTTTGGCATCCTTCTTTTGCATTAAATATTTAATAGCAGAGTGATCAGTGTGAACAACATTTTTAGTTCCAATTAAATAAGATCTAATTTTTTCTAAAGTATACACAATAGCCAGTAACTCTTTTTCAGTAACAGTATAATTAATTTAAGCATCATTAAGGGTTTTACTAGCGTAGTATATAACTTTAAAAATCTTGGCATACCTTTATCCAAGAACAGCTCCAATAGCATAATCACTAGCATCACACATCAAGGGACTGTGATTAATTTTTTCTTTAATAACTCAAAGGCATTTAAACAGTTTTCAGTAAATTCAAATTTCTTGTCCTTTTCTAAAAGTTGGCATAGAGGTTTAGTAATTTTTGAAAAATCTTTAATAAAGCGCATGTAAAAACCAACACGACCAAGAAAATTCCCAACCTCTCTTACAGTAGTAGAAGGTGTTAGTTTAGATATAACTTGAATTTTTGCAGAGTCTGCTTCCATACCATTTTTTGAAATTTTATGCCCTAACACAATTCCTCCTATAACCATAAATTGACATTCTCCCAATTTAAAACTAAATTAGTTCTCTCGTATAGCTCTAAAACTTTTTCAAGATAATTTAAGCATGCGTCAAATGATGTTCCAAATACAGAGAAATCATCCATAAATACTTCCAATCCATCATCGATTAACTTACTAAATATAGACATAATACATCTCTATAATGTTGCAGGTGCATTACATAATACAAAAAGCATTGATCGAAAAGCAAAAGTTCCAAAAGGACTAGTAAATGTTGTATTTTCTTAATCCACGAGAACAATAGAAATTTGATGGTAACCGTATATCCATATAAAAAACAAAAATATTTGTGCCCAGCAAGTCTATCTACTATTTGGTCAAAAAATGATAAAGGGAAGTGATCTTTCCAAATGACAGTGGTTAATTTTCTATAATCAATGCAAATACGCCACCCAGTAACTTGTCTGATAGGTATTATTTTATTATCTTCTTTTGTTTCAACACTCACTCCTCCTCTCTTAGGAACACAATGAATTGGACTTACCCAAGCACTACATGAAATAGGATATATAATTTTAGTGTCTAATCATTTCAAAATTTCCTTCTTACTTCTTTCATCATTGGGTTTAATCTCCTTTTTGGATCACTCTTAGTTTATATTGAGGATTTATTCCCTTAATATCAGGACATTAAATTCTCTATTTATTTTAGAATAAAAAGCTTTCTTATATCTTTTTAATGTATTTAACAGTCTTTGCTCTTGCTGATCATTTAATTCTGAAGATATAACAACATGTAATGTAGATGAGTCTCCTAAAAATACATACTTCAAGTGGCTAGGCAATACTTTCATCTCAAGTTCAAGTGGTTTTATAAT
>NW_018164464.1:1013724-1014045 GCF_001263595.1 Phalaenopsis equestris
GCGAAAACATTCATTATCTCTTTCAATAGTAGGGTATTTCATAGATTTTGCAATGTTAAAAGTCACTTCTTGATCGTTAACTCTCATAGTCAATTCTCCTTTTTGAACATCTATCATAGCTTTTCCAGTAGCTAAAAATGGTCCCTCTAAAATTATTGATATTTCTTTATCTTCCTCCATATCTAAAATAATGAAATCCACAAAAAGATAAATTTATCAATTTTTACTAACACATCGTCTATAACTCCCTTAGGATATGTAACTGAACGATCCACTAACTGAAGAGTTATAGAAGTAGGTGAGACTTCTCCTAATCCTAAT
>NW_018164464.1:1015052-1016414 GCF_001263595.1 Phalaenopsis equestris
CTACTCTTTTAGGATTTACCCTTTCAGAGGGCCATTGAAATTTGTTGGTAGCCATCTCTTCTATTAACGAATAAGCCTCATCAAAAGGTTTTGACATTAAAGAACCACCAGCCGTAGCATCTATAATCGATCTAAGTGGTCCCACTAATCCATAATAAAAAGTTTTAATTATCAACCAATCTGATAACGAATGATGAGGGCACTTCCTAAGAAGATCTTTAAATCTCTTCTAAGCCTCATATATTGAATCTTCATCCATATGACAAAACGATGTTATGTCATTTCTAAGTTTAGCAGTTTTGGATGGAGGGAAATATTTAGATAGAAATTTTTGTGAAAGTTCTCCTCAAGTTCTAATAGATCCAGGTGCTAACAAATTTAACCACATCTTAGCCTTATCATTAAGTGAAAAAGGAAAAAGTTTAAGTCTAACAACATCATTTGAAACTCTATCAAATTTAAAGGTAGCACACAGTTCTAAAAAACTAGAGAGTTGTAAATTAGGATCTTCATTTGGTGTACCTCCGAATTGATTCTTTTTGCGCATTTTGATAATAATAGGTTTCAGCTCAAATGAATTAGCAGCTACATCAGGACTTTTGTTAGATAAGTGAATTTCATCTACTATAGGATTTGCATAATCTCGTAGGGGTCTAGGTTGGTGTTCATTTTCTATTCCTTGATTGTTCATATTGTTTTACATTGTATCAAAATTTCTATGTTCTCTTCTCAGTCTTCTAATTTTTCTAACATTGCGTTCTAATTCCAAATCGTAGGGTATAAGATTTTCAAATCCAAATTTACGCATATAATTTGAAATCAGTACATAGTAAAAAAATTAACTAAATATGAAAATAAGTTGCAGTTCAAGTAAAAATTTTCTAATAATCCTAAATTTTCTGTTACTCTAATTATGAGTCTTGTTTAGTCCCCGGCAACGGGGCCAAAAATATGACAACGACTTTATAAATGCTTAAAAATATAAGTATTTAATATTGCTGCTAAAAGATTTAATTTCATAGCAACTGTACCAAAACTTAATAACAGTTATATATTCGATAAAGATGGATGTATAAATATTCAATAATTATAAAGTCACACTTATCAACGCAAGTATACGTATCACTCAAGTAATATAGGGCTATAATGGAGTCCTATATATCAATCCCACAGGGAGTAATATTAGAACTACAAACTAAGATTTTATAAAAGCAATACTTAATTGCAACAATGGAATTCAAATTGCTTATCTATCACAAATAGGCAATTGAAATAAAATATGTAATTTTAATAACTCTTAAACAACTAATTATACTAGTAAGATTTTTAATGTGATATTCAATATATAAGAAAGCATCCTTC
>NW_018164464.1:1016461-1021166 GCF_001263595.1 Phalaenopsis equestris
AAGATCATCACAATCTCTTAAACATTTTCATGGCTTCACCAATTCAAATCATCATTTCACAAATCTCAAGATAAAGAGAAAGACAGAGAAAACTACTCAGAACTCATGGGGAGATACAACAAAACTCGGAATTCATATATAAAAAAAAAGTCATATAAACTACAATAAGTAAATAACACTTATCTCTAATTCCTCCCAAGCAAACTCCTCGAAGTTCCTCTGAATCTCTTCCTTTCTTTAAAGCAAATAGAATTCTTCTTCGAAGCGACCAGGAGGAAGAAATCTCTCACTTTCCCTCCACTCTTACAATCTCTCTACACACTACTGAGGCCCTTGGACGTTGTTCTAACTTTCCAACTCCTCAAACTCTTGAGCCTCCTCCATTTTTAATTTTCGGCCAAAGTCCTCTTTAAAAGTTGTAGAAGAGTTTTCCTAAGAGTTGCCTAAGCATTCCTCCAAAAATCGTCCACATTCAATGCATTTTTGGAAATAGCTGCTGATATCACCGTCGGCGGCAACCCCTCCGTCGGCGGCCTCAAGGCCACCGCCGGCGGGCCTTCTAAAATACTTGATCTGGAATCTCGGGAAATTCTCACCGTCGGCGCCGTTGGGCTCGCCATCGGTGCTCTCGTTCAAAAATTAACATTTTGGTCCTTTTCGCTCCAAATTCGCTCCTTTTTGCATCTTTTTGCTCCAATGACCCAAATTTATCATTCCTGCAACAAAACATCAAAAATACCTTTCTTTAAAGTGTAATATCATCAAAAATAGTGTAAAATAGGTATGAAAATCTCAACATATTTTCTTTTGGTCACTGTTAAATATCCTTACATAGTTTTAACCTATGTTAATAAAAATCTTTCTAATGTTTAACTATTGCATTTATAAAATAAAAAATATAAAAAATCTTTAAGTAAAACTTACTTCCATAAGTTGTACATTTTATACATAGTAAGAAAAATTACTTAAGAAGAAGTAACGTTTAAGTTTGGGGGAATTGATCAACCTTAAAATTACTTATTTTTATGCATATTTTTATGTTCAACCTTTTATGATATTATGCTTTAATGAAAGATATTTTTATGATATTAGTTGCAGGTACAAGAAATAGAGTTTAAGAGTAAAAGGGATCAAAATGGGCTAGAGTAAAGAAAATTGCAAACCAGTTGAACTAGCATTAGATGCAGAACATGGTTGGCGTCTAGGCGCGACAGCTTGGCGCCTAGGCGCCATGGTTATTTTCTAGAAGATTTATTGAATGAGACCAAATTTTGAAGAAATGTCTGTAGCAACCCTTGGTCATTTCTTAAGCTCTATTAATATGGATTAATTCCAACAGACTAGGAAGGTGAAATATATTGAGTTACATAGTGTGTGAGTGTGTTAAGTGTGTGAGAAGTTTTCTTTGTGAATCTTTGTTATTTCTGGAGTTTGTGAGTCTTGTAAGTTTTTTTAGAGTTAAAGAAGTCACAAAACTTCAAAGGAGTGCTTGGGAGAACATTCAAGTTAAGTATTTGTATCTTTGTCTTTAAGTTTTGTACTTTAGATTTGAGTTTTATAAATATGTTTTATTTTGTTATCCCCATGCGTTTTGAGTAGTTTTCACTCTTTCTCCTTGCATTATGAAGTGATCAAGTAAATGATTTTGATTTTTTTTAGAACTTCTTTTACTCCTAACAATTTTGATGATATTTTAACTGAATCTTCATTTACTTTACAAATTGGCCACTTGTATTGTAAAATTTGTTAAGGAAACTTATAGACCTGAGAGGGCTAAGATTTCTTAACTTGTAAGTACCATATTTCACCTTAGAAAGAGCAGTGGTAATCGTTCGGAGAGGGGTGCAAATAGATAGGGAGATAAGATTTGATGGGCGTAGAATTAATGTTTCTAGAGTGACAGGCTAGATTCTTTTTATCAATTTATTCTAGAGATTGGAACTAAGGGTCACTGGTAAGTCCTATAGAGTGTGCACAGTGGGTAATCTAAGAGTGAGAGACTAGAACCTACCCAACACTACTATACATGCCAACACCAATTTTAAATTAGTCAATGTTGTTTACACAATCGAAAGAAGTAAATAATAGGTATGCTCTTATTTGTCACAATACCACATTTAAACTTTTAAGCAAATTTTAAAATCCTACACTAATTATGAATTATTGGCAAGGAGAAAGTCTCTTTTTTTATATATTCTAAAAGCATTTCATTTAGTTTAACTTGCATTTAGTAGAAGTTAGTAAACTTAATTTTCATCTTAAAATATTTATTGCAGACATAAGTAAAGTTTTCTTAAAGTTAAAATTCCTAATTTTCATTTTCATTGTTTTGTGTTTATGTTTTCTCTTTGGAATCGATAATG
Source organism: Phalaenopsis equestris (assembly GCF_001263595.1). Taxonomy (NCBI): domain Eukaryota; kingdom Viridiplantae; phylum Streptophyta; class Magnoliopsida; order Asparagales; family Orchidaceae; genus Phalaenopsis; species Phalaenopsis equestris. The sequence goes on from NW_018164464.1 coordinate 1,018,825, forward strand.
GGGTTCTTAAAGAAAATTTTATATTACTTAAAATGTTACATATACTTGTGGTACCCCTAGTGAGAAAATTATTTCTTTAAATTTTATTATATTATATTTATTCTCACTAGCCGCTAAATATAATTTGGGTCAAGTTTTTGGCATAAAAAGCAATATAAATATCTTTGTAATTGCAGGTTGGGTCATAGTTCTATGAATTTGGTTTTCAAGGCTTCTTCTTTAGTTGTTGCTCTCGAGAAGAGAGAGGCGAGAGGAGAGGGGAGAGAGAGAGAGAGAGCAAGATTGTTCATTCTTGTAAACGTCGAGGTGATCAATGATGGTGTAATTTTTCAAAAAAATAAGATCTTCTGTAACTCTGTGGATGTAGGAAATTTGTCGAACCACGTAAAACTATGGGTTTCTGCTGGGTTCTCAGTTTTACGAATTTTCACGTTCCAATATTTGCTTAATTTGTGTAGTTTTTCAAAATAACTGGTATCATAGTCGCGGTTTCTGCTATAAGAAAGAGTGATGGGTGGAGACAAAGTGATGGCATTGTGGATTGAGATGTTTAATGACACAGATTTTGGTTACCAAAACATGCAAATAGAGGAGTACCTCGATGGGAAGGAACTTCATCTTTCGTTACTTGGGAAGCGACCGGACAAGTTGGATGAGGCGGAATGCAATCTTTTGGATCGACAGGTTTTGGGGGTTATTTGATTAACCTGTATAGATTCGTTGCCCACAATGTCATCAAGAAGAGGACTATTGCATATCTCATAGCAGCTTTATGAGATTTGTATGAAAAGCCATCAGCGAATAACAAGGTGTATTTGATGAGCAAGTTATTCAACTTAAAAATGGCGGAATGTGTGTCTGTTCCTTAACATTTGAATGATTTTAATACCATCACAAATCAAATATCTCTTGTTGAAATTGATTTTGACAATGAGATATGTGTATTGATAATGTCGGCTTCATTGTCAAATAGCTGGAAAACCATGATGATGGCAGTTAGCAGTTTTGTAGGTAAATCTAAATTGAAATATGATGATATTCTTGACTTGATTTTTGGCGGAGGAGTTGCGTATTTAAGATTATGGCTAGACCACGGGTTCGAGTTCAGCACTGAGTGTTGATTACAGAGGGAGATCACATGACAAAAACTCAAACAGAGAAAGATCAATAACAAAGCTTATTCAGCAGACAACCTGCTGGAATTGTGACAATACTAGCAACATAAAAAGGAACTGCAGGAATTCCAACAAAAGAATAATGATATCACTAATGTTGTAACAGATGAAGTACAGGATGCGCTATTGCTGGTAGTTCACAGTTTTGTTGATGATTAGATACTGGATTCATGGGGTTTCCTTCCATACATCATTCCACCTTGCGAAATTATGTTGCAGGTGACTTTGCGAATGTATATCAGGCTGATGGAAAAACTCTGAACATGCTGGAGATGGGAGACATTGATATTGCACTTTGTAATAAGAGCAAATGGACTTTACAAAAGATTATGCACATTCCTGAGTTGAAGAAAAACCTCATTTTTGTTGGGTAGATCAATCAAGGTGCTCATTCAGTAGTGCTCTCAGATAGCATCTGGACGGTTACCAAAGGAGCATTAGTACTGACTTGGGGTAAGAAAACTGACACACTATATATGATTACAGATTCACTCAACATTATTGGTACTACAGTTGGAGAGAGCACGATAGATTTGTGGCATTGGAGGCTTGGTCACATGAGTCAGATCTATGAAGAAATCTTGCAAGATAAAAATTCGAGCAAGTGGGAGTTGGTCATGAAGGAGGAGATGGATTTCATGCCAAAGAATCAGACATGGGAGCTGACAAAATTTCTACCAAGGAAAAAGGCATTGCACAACAGATGAGTGTACCGGGTGAAGACTGAGTGTGATGACAGTAAGAGGTACAAGATTGAACTTGTTGAAAAAGACCTTCAACAGAGGCAGGATATTGCCCATGCAGTGGGATTTGTAAGCAGATATATGAGTAACACAAGAAAGAGCTTCGAGGTAAAATGCTACGTCGACGTTGATATGTCAACTAACAGTGTCACTCTTAAAAATTTGAAGTTATGTGCAACTTCAGTTGGTCTTCCAACTTGAAGACGGGGGGCTTTGAGTTGAAAAGGTGGAGGATATCATGTTTGAGGAAAGAGGATGGCAGTGGGTGATGGAGTCAGTGTCCGAGTCTCCAAGTGGGATAATTGTTGAGGAAAGTGAAGATTTGGTCCACTACAGTTTTGGTAATAATTAAAGGTGTTAATTATGACATTAATTAGCCTTTCTTAATTATCCTCCCGCCAACACTTCTTTAGATTTCACGATT
>NW_018164464.1:1021358-1021698 GCF_001263595.1 Phalaenopsis equestris
TAGGGAGAAAAGGGGGGAGAGCCAAATTAAGGGGGGGGGGGGAGAGAGAGAGAGAGAGAGAGAGAGAGAGAGAGAGAGAGAGATTGCTCTTTCATATAAACGTCGAGGTGATCAACGAGGGTGTATTCCTCGAAAAAATAAAATCCTCTGCAACTCTGTGGATGTAGGCAATTTGCCGAATCACGCAAATCTGTGTGTTTATGCTTTGTTTTCTGTTTTGCAAATTTTTTTTTCGATCCGGTTTTCGTTTTATTGTCGTCGTTTTTCACAACATTAAATTATACTAAAATTTTTAATATCACATAAAAAATATTATGATCATCATTTGATGAAATGAAAA
>NW_018164464.1:1021798-1023720 GCF_001263595.1 Phalaenopsis equestris
ATATTTAACTACTAAACTTTTATATTTATGTTTAGTGATGTTTACATATCTCACACCTAAATTTTCATATTTATACACATGGCACTCGAATCTTTTAATATCACATCAAAAATAGAACTATTATCACTTTCTAAAAGTGAAATACAAAAGTGAAATACACATTTTCATTCATAGGTTTCAAGCACCAGAGTGTTATGTAAGAAAATATGAAAATTTTGGTGTGAGTATGTAATTGCATAATAATTGCGTTAGGTATGTAAAATTTCATTACATTTATAACATTTTTTGTACATATATTGCATGAATATATGTATTTCACTTTTAAGAAGCAAGTAAAAGTGATATTTTTTATGTGATATGAAGGATTTGAGTGCTCTGCATGTAAATATGAAAGTTTAGGTGATAGAAATGTAAATATATAGGAATTGTGTCATATTTATGTGAATTAAAGGCATAGTTTTCAAATCAACCATATTGAAATTTGATTTTTTTTTTTTTTAGTTGGTTTCTTTACCAATATATCAAGAAATGTCTGCCGACTCAATCCACTTGAGCTTGCCAAGGAAAGCCCTTCGGATAATGCGTTCATCATACTGCAAAAGCACAGAAATATGATTCAAAAAACATTTAACATCGATAAATAGGTTTTATTTCACAAAAATTAAAAAAAAATATTTAATATTGCTGTTTATGTTGACTTAATGAAGTAAATTGGCTCATTCTATCAAACGCAATAATGGAAGATATAGTATCTCAGCTAGTCAAAAATACCTGCGTCTGGTGGCAAGTGTGACACTTGTGCAAACCTGACGAATTGGCCTATCGGTACAAAATTGTCAAAAAAATGATACTGCAATGCTTAAATATTTTTTGAATTATGTACAGTACTTCATTAAGTTATTTTCAAATATAATTGCTCTTTGAGGAATAGTTCTTCAAAGCTTTTCTGCCTTTTTTTTATGGCTTGTGGTTTCTGTTTTTGGATGTTTGAATTGGTTATGCAGGGCTCCCTTAAGTGGGAGGGCTGATCCGGCTATATCCAACCAAACCGGACTAGCCAAGAGAAGGAAAGGTTCGGCTGGGCGATACTGTTGGGTTAGGGTTTCCGCCCAAGGGAAGGGGCCTCCCCATCTTAGTTATCTACTATATATACGCCTTTTCCTTGTGTTGGGGTTTAGTTTTCTTGATTTTAGATTTCTCGCCGTGGGCATTTCTCCCTTCCTAGGATGGTATCCAAAGACAGGTAGTGCTCCAGTTGTATTATGCTCCGAGATGATGACTATCTCCCCACATCACGCACTTATTCCTTTCCCCCGCTCGCTTCTCTCCCACCGAGGCAACTCCACTCCCTACAGCATCCCCTCCTACTGCTGTAATCCCCTTCCAACCTCTCATCTTACAACCACAAACCCTTCAACCTTCCTACCAGTCATCGTCTATCACAACCCGACCAGAGGCTATTAACACTTCATTTTTACTTTTGACATTATTTTTTTCTTTCATAAACTTCTAAAATATAAAAAAGTCACTAATATTCACAAAATACAAGAAGTTTAAAACATTGAAAAACAATAATAATAATTTGAAGATAATATCAAACCAGTATTTAACAGTGTATCACTAACTGAAAAAAAAAATACTATAAAAAAATTATCATAAATATCTAACAGCAGTGGTCCTCCTATAAACCAAGTCTCTCATATCAGTAGGACTATCAAATTGACTCGTTGTTCACGAACAGTTCATGTTTGACTCGTTGTTCACGAACAGTTCATGTTCGACTCGTCAAGAAGCTCGCGTTTGATTCATTTGCTAAACAAATGAGCCGAACACGTATAAAGATTTATTCATTCGTGTTCGGCTCATTTTGGCTCTAAATAATTAAATTAACTATATATATATAAATGGATGTAAAAAATGAA
>NW_018164464.1:1023759-1036401 GCF_001263595.1 Phalaenopsis equestris
CCAAGGGCTGATATATTAAAGATAAAGATACAGATAGGTTTGTATGGGTGGACCTAAACACCCAACCCACACGGTAATTAAATTAACTATATATATATATATATAATTGATGAATGGCATTTTTAAATAATTTAATTTTCTACGAAGCTCCAAAGGTTTATAATCAATTAAAATTATTAATTAAAAAGTAGAATAAAATGTAGTTTATTTGTTTATAAAAATTTAAACTTTCATATTAAATGCATTCCTTCCCATTTCACTTCAAGTTTTTCCCATTTTAACATTCTTAAAAGTTATAATATGATTATCGTCGTATTCGAAAATATCCTAAAAATGTACGCGAATGCACCCTAAAAAATGTAACTAAATGTACCCTCAAATTGTGCACGAAGGTACATCTTTATCATTTTTTTTCATGTGTATGTGTACATCTCATTTCCTGTCAGTAACATCTGGGGGTAATCCTGTATGACTTAAATTTTTATATTTATTTTTTCTAAATTATCTCCTTTAAAAAGATTTAATTATTCATTTTTTTTTCTTTTCCCGTCTCATTTCTTTAAAATCTCAAACTCACAAAATACATATAATTATAAAATTATTGTTTAAATCATTAGATAAATTCATTATTAATTAACATTAACTTAATACATATCAGAAAATAATTACTCACCTTTGCCTTAAGACACCTCTAAAATGTTTATTCCATCACTTTACTGCTTTCACTAACATTTATCTTAATTAAATGCACATATAATGATAAAAATCTAATTGTAAAAGAAATACTTACATATATCTAATGATGTATAATTAATTCACACATGTAAATCAATTAGGCAATTTCTTACCTTAAAATTTAGCTTGCTTTCTTACACAAGTTCTCTCTTTCTCCCCTCAATCTCAAAACCATATCTCCCTTACCTCATATACATCCTAATTTCAAATATCCTTACTTTTAACACTTGAGGAATAAACTTAAACATGCATATAGAATTCATTAATTAATTTACTATAACCCAAACTTATCTTACCAATAACTGTTTAACTCAGATAGTCCTTCCCACAAAATCTTGCACCAATAATGTCAGTTTTAAATTCATAAACCATAATTTTAATTTTTTAATCTATTTAATTAATTAAATTTATATATTTTAAAACTTAATTAAATCAAGTAAGTTTTATTTAGCTAAACTTAAAACTCACATTTTTCACCTTACATATGATCGGTCGGCTGCTCTATTCGCCACTCTCGAAGCTCCTCCTTTTCACAGAACAAGAGCTTCTTTCACTTCTGCTTTCAGTTGTTTCTCGCCCAGAACAATGTTGTGATTCTCTTCTTCCCTCGATCTCCTTCCTCTTATCCTTCGCGCGGCTCAACAACCCTAACTTCATGCACGATACTGTGAGAGCTCCATTTACTTTCTTCTCCATCAGTTGCAGCGCAACCCAACGGAGTACACACGATGTCGTTCCCCTCTTCTTCTTAGCTCCGGTCGTGTGGCTCTACCCAAAGCAGTGCAAGCGTCTCCTTCCCCCTCTTCCTCTGCACGCAAAGTTCTGCCTTTGGCCGCGGCTTCTTCCCTTCTCCTTTGACCGCCGTCACTCACAGAAAAGTCACATGATCCCTCCAACATTTTTCTTCTTCTCCTTCAACTTCCTTCCTCAACTAAGGCATGACAGAGATTCCCTCTCTCGATCTCTCTGCTCTTCCTCTCGCTTGTTCGTCTATTTCGAAAAAAAGGAAGTGTGAGATCGTATGTTATGATTCCTGTGAGGGGGTGCTACTCCTCTAACCATCGACACCCTTTATATTTATTTATTTCTTTATCTATTATTATTATTATTATTATTTGTTTAGTTAAAACTTCAAGTTATTACACCACATCCCTTTCCCCCTGCCTACTTGCTGTTGCTACTCTCCTGCTCTCCTGTTGCTGTCGCCACTCCATACCTGCACCTTGTTGTGATCGCAACACCCAACTAGCTCCTCTACCTACGGTCCAGTTACCACCCAACAACCCCGTACTCATGTCATTCGTGTTTGTTGTCGTTTATTCTGTTCCAAGCACTCTATTGTTGTAGTATTCTCGTATTTTGTCAATAATATTTTCAGTTCACTGTTTTTGGGGTTACGTAAATACATAGGAATTGAGTGGTATGTTTGTAAATCCTCCCAAAAAAGATATTATAAAATTACTTTTAAAACGTAAGCGCGTAAAAGTGCTTATCAATCATAAGATTTTTCTACATGTCTGTCACTCGCCGCAACTTGCAGTTTTGACAGGCATCATATGGAAAAAGGCACCGGCAACCACCATTGCCACTGCCTTATATCTAGATATCTAAGGGTTTATTTGGGGCAGCTACAACTGTTTCAAAAAGCAGCTATGAAGTTGTTGTTAGGATAAACCGTTGATAGAAAGTAGTTGTTGTTGAAATAGTATATATGTTGGGATATATCTATTATTTTGCAACTATTTTTGAGAAAAAGACTGCAATGCACTTATGTATATGTGTTAGTTGTATGTTCATCATCATTTCAGAAATAATTCAAACAGAACACCAGGAATAAATTTAAGAAGTTTACAAAAAAGTCATAAGTCATTTTGATACATCACTTAATATCAAATAACAAGAATTTAAATTATAATAATAACAAGTAATGTTATTAGCTCCTCCTATCATATTCTCTTCCAGTTTTCTCACAAAAGTTTTGTATTATATTTTGTCGGCTTTCTTTGTTGAAATGTGTTGTGGGTCAATTACTTAATTCTACTTCTTTCAGACAAACATTACAAAAAACAAGCACAACCTCTCTATCCTTCATGGCCAATTAAACCATTTTCTCTTGATTTGTCAATTGCAACTCGTTAGTGAGAAATATTAAATAAAATTATGAGAAAAGAGAAGCAATGAAAATTTGAAACTAAAGTTCATCTTCCATCCAGATAACTTAAAACAGAGAAATTTTAAAATTAGGAACAAAAATTCAAGGCTCAGAGTCAATAAAAAGATAAAAATAATCAACAATTAAACAATCAAAACAAGGCAGATGACCCATAAAAAAAGAATCTTGGTTGCCTTAGAATATTTTACGACAAACTCATATATATCAAAAAACATGGCAACATAAATGTCATCCTGAATAACCTCAAGGTCATATGACTCATCATAGTACCCTATATAAAAAAAATGATTCCAACTCCAATTTCAAAATCTTGGGATAACATATATAAAGAAATGATAGGCACTTTATAGACATTGCTACATATCTCATTATTAGTATACCAACCAATAATCGAAAAAAATTATACAAGTATAACCTTCTCGATCTATAAACCTACATATTTTTCAAACCCAACAACTCTTCAAGCAAAAAGCAAAATGTTTGAATCATGGTGGTTAACCCATCCCTTGGTGACATCCTTCAATGAATAGCGAGTGAACACCATCAAAAACCATGTGTCATAAATGCTCAAGTCATATTTACATACAATCAAAACCCTGATGTTATCTGTAAATGTATTTGTGTTGCTTCATTCTTCAAAAAAATATCATTAGTAACCAGAGCCACCATTCAGTTTGACTGTAATGTTTTATCCGATTCTTCTAAAATGCTAGAGTTTGGTAACTTGATATGTAAATACATAGAAATTAAGTTGCATGTATATAATATTTTTTTAAAAATAAATCTCTAATTGGAGCTACAAGAATAGTATTCAATTTTGCAAGGTTTATCTCCATGCAATCCTTGATTTGAGCGATGTGTATAAATTGATAATCCAACAAGATTAAAATTCACAATCAATCACAATAAAAATAGAATCACATTTCCTTAATGTACATGGCAATCCTACAAGGAAATTCATGTTCACATATTCCAAACAGTACTCATCATAAACACAGCCAACAAAATTCTGTTGTTGTGTACATTTATTTGTACTGCTTCAATCTCCAAAAAAATTCATTGGTAACCAAAGCCACTATTTTGCTTTACTGTAATTTTTTATCTTCTTATGAAATGCTAGAGTTTGGAAACTTGATATGTAAAATTCAAGCAATCTATGTTCACAGAATCTGCACATAAGTACTCATCATAAACGCAACGTAAACTCGAAGAACACAAGGTCCTCAGTAATCCAAGGAACATTAGCTCTTCAGAATAAATCAAATAGCACAAACTTCTCAGCATAACCACAAAGCACAGAAGGTAGTCATTATAAACCCAAAGAACATAAGGTAAAACACAGACAACAGAACCTTCTCAGCAAATAAAACCGATGAACACAAGGTCCTCAACAACCCAAAGAACAACTATTAGTCAGCTTAAACCTAAGGAACACCAACCTCTCATAACAAACTCAAAGCACAGAAGTTACTCATCATAAACACAAAGAACAGAAGCTTCTCTGATACCGGAGTAAACACAAATCATAATAGAAATGTACATATTATTGATGAATTTGAAACGGTTACAAATAAAGGACTCATGAAAATAGAAAAATGACAACACAAACATAAAAAACACCCTAGGGCAAGGATGAGAATGGTGGATGGCACCTGGACATCAGGGACGTGGTTGTGAGGGCAAGAGAATTGGACATGGACTCTGGAAGTAGCTGGAAAGCGAGTGAAAGGAGTTGTGGTGGTTGTCTGATAGGGTAGAGGAGTTGGCGGCAGTTCTAGGAGGAATGGAGGAGGTTATGATCGAAAATGTGGCTGGGGAAAGGGGAATAAGCGGTTGGAAGAGGGTGTTGGCTGAGGGGAACGTTGGATAGTGAAATTGGAAAAGGAATTTGTGTGTGCTTAGGGAAGGATTTGGATGGAGTTGACGACTTGGAGAAGGTCAGTGTGCGAAAGGGGTACCAGGAGGGATATCGAAGCAGCGATAGCAAGTTGGAAAGGGAGAGATACACACCACCTCGAGACGAGTTATAGCCAGAATAATTTCCTGCTGTCAGATACAACCCTAGAGGAAAAACAGATGCCGGTAACAAAAATCTCAAGCAAAAAACTAACCCTAACCAAAGAAAAGAGGATATATATATATATAACTGAGGGGGAGGGAGTCCAACCCAGCCCAAACCAAGCGTCAGTCAGCCCTTATCCATCTAGCTGAACCGGTTATCCAGTTCAGCTCCCCTGGCCCCCGCGTCATTCTCACCCTAAACCTGAAGAGCTAGGGTACTCAGCAACCCAAAGAACAGAAATTACTTGGCATAAACCCACATAACAGAAGCTTAATAGCATAAACCGAAAGAACAAATAATACTCAGCCTAAGCCTCATAAAACCACATAACAGGGGAAGGAAGAAGAGGAGGAGCTAAGCCCAAAGCATTATAGCAAAGAGGTTTGGAGACTAACGAGAATGAGAATGAGAATGAGAATGAGAATGAGAAGAGACATAAAAAAAATTAAAGTTGTTTTTCGATACCTTCAGAGGAGAAACACACCTGAACGAGAACGAGAACGAGAACGAGAACGAGAATGAGAAGAGCAATCAAAGCAGCAAATATGCAAGGAGAGTAATGCTGATAGAGTCAAGGGAGAAGATGTCAAAATTGCAGACCGCTGGTTGTAAAATGACTTCGTGAAATGTCTATTTGCTTCAAAAGTTTTTACAGAATGGCGTCGCAAACAACACTACCTCAAACAACACAATGGCATGACTCGGGACCGTAACGCGGCCCAAACACACCCAAAAGCACTATGAAAATTGAAATAATTTGCAAGTATCACAGCCCAGTTCATAGTTTAGAAGTTCCTAAGAAGATGGAGAATACAAAGCAACGTTTCTGAAAGGCTACATGGCATAATTTCTGTACAAATATAACTGACCTATAGTCAGACAACCCAAACCAATTTTCCAAAGCCCAACATTATTATTCCTCCTTTTAATTTGTATTTTAATGGAAGTGCAATCAAATCAAAATAAAAAATTACATTACCGTGCAATTTTCAAGTCTTCTAAACTAAGATTTTGAAAATTGAATTGGATATTGTCCAAAGTCCAATTGTTCAACTAGAATTAAATGACAGTTGAATCAGATGATATAACAAACACTAGAAATATTTCAATATCAGTTAAACAAATGATAATGACGCATTAATAATGTTTTCACCAAATACAATATACTATTTTATGTCAGTTGAATATTTTGAATATGACTCTAAATTAAAATTCTATGACTTGATATTTTAATTTTCTTTTCAATTTTTAATCTAAATAATTTATTTCTAGCTATATGATAGGAATTAAAAAGAAAATTTGATTAATAGTAGAGCCAAAAGATACATAAAAAATCGGGCCAGGTTATTGGTTAAGTAGTTCAACTGCAGTTATGACTGATTCTATACGAAATTAATTTTAAATTTAGACCGAATCAGCCGAAGGACTAACTCACAGTTGAAGCCCGAGCTGTGTTGATTTTTAAAACTAAAATTTGAATTGTTTGAGGATCCTTCCAGAATAACTCAACTGCACCAGCCCTTGGAAATTTTTTTGAGTCAAAGCAGAGGCATAACAATCCTAATTAATTGTTTCAACATATTTTGATGTGATCAGCGTAAAAACAAATGGTAGGTAAGATATAATATTACATTCAGATGGTTTGCTGAACTTTCTTCGTTAAAATAGCATTTTAGGTTTGGATTCAAGTGTTGAGAATTGGACCTTATTTAGAGTCCTATTGGTAAAAAGGAAATATTGAAGAAGACTTGGGGTTTATTTGTAAAATATTGTAACGCCCTATTTAAGCCCGTGTTATGAATATATAGCAAATATTTTCCAAACAATTTTTACTATAGCTGGCAGAGTGGGAAGTGGGACTTCCAGGAAAGCAACAGCAAGTCGGAGGAAAGGAATGACGAGGATGAAAAATTGAGGATAAATACCACCTTGGGAGCAAGATATAGCTGGAGCACCACTCGATCTTTAGAGGAGAATCATGACTTCAAAACAAAATACAAGTAGAGTACCACTCGCTCTTTATTTAATTTTTTATAATAATTTAAAAATTCATCAAGCATGCAAAAAATAGAAAAAAATAAATGGCATACAAAAGCTTAGTTTGTATATTTTATCTATGTATTTAATCAATCAAGGCCATAAAATAATTATAAATTTCATCAAAATGTCGAGTACTAATTGTCATGACCCGGTCTGAAAGTTTAGAATTAACTAAGTTGGGAACTACAGTCAGCCAGTGAAAACATTCAAATAACTATCCAAAAGTTTAGAATTAATGGTATTTCCCTCTCTAGATCTCTCTGGCTCGAACGAGGGGAACGGTGAGAGTGGCGCACGTTTTAATTTTTGTGAGATGTGTCTCCTCTAACCACTGACACCTATATATTTATTTTATTTATTTACTTTAGTATTATTCTTTTATTTCAGTTCTTACACTAATATTCAAGTCATTGAAAGATTCTACACATTGAAAAACTCAACAAACTTGTCATGCAATTGAAGCACATTATGAGAAAATTTTGATGCATCTTATTGAGGATCAAATGGTCTTAAAAATTTTCAAAATCACATATGCTAATAGTTTTATTATTTTAAGGAGCATGGAAGGTTATGATCTTATAATTAAATGTTACAACATATATATATTGAAATTTAACTAGTACTTAGGCATCCATCAAAAAATTTTGATGCATCTTATAGAGGATCAAATGGTCTTAAAAATTTTCAAAATCATACATTCTAATAGTTTTATTATTTTAAGGAGCGTGGAAGGTTATGATCTTATAATTAATGTGTGTCTGTGTGTAGATAGATATATACATACATACATACATACATTTATTAAGATTTAACTAGTAATTAGACATCCATCAAAAAAGAATAAAACAAACCTTCCCATGACCATGTTGACCACCAGTTTCATATTTGCTCCATTTCCAACTGATCCAAGAAAGAAGGACTTCTTCCCTAAGACATCAAATGCAGGAATTGCAGCATCATATAATTCCTGCAAAGGAAATTTAACGAATCAAAACATAAAACTAAACAAAAAAAGCTTTCATTGGGATGACGTGGATCATTTTATATACAGGATCACATTGAAACAAAAATTCATTCATTTATTTATATTTTCCCTCAAAACTACAACATTTCTACTAACTTGCCATAAATTCCTTCCTTCAATACTAAGCAGCAAATACCTTGTTGTAAAATAATACAATAATTATTCACAAAACAATACAGTTATAGTTCATGAAATAGTAAAATCATTGCTCACATGAAAAAAATTTCAATGCACCGCGAGTGCTTGCTTTCCTTCATCGCCCTCTCTCTATCATCTAAAACCCCTAAATTCAAAATTTACATTACGAACAAATCTCAACCTTACCTCCCAAACCTCATTGATTTCATCAAACAAACCAGCAACAATCATTTAAATTTTGAACTTATCCTAATACTATCCTAACTAACTTTATCTAGCGCCAAAATCAAAATTAAATTAGTCCAAACCCAATTTTAAACCCAACTGACTCATTTTTTGTCCTTTTTTTTGTTCATCATTTGCATCATCTCATTTTTAGCCCATGACCAATAAAGCGACAATTCATGTAATTGTAAATTAATCTTTTGTGAACAATAAATTTCTTTTTTTTACCTCCTTTAGCTTCTTATTTATATATGTATTTCAGGGTTAATGAATAATAGTTGGGGATTTCTTATCAAAGAAAATAAAAGAGAAAAAAATCAACCAAAAGCAATTTATATTCTTCTATTGAAAGGATTCAAATCTTCATCAAGAACATCAATACAATTGAGGCACCAATTTCATAAATCATCAAGATATCAAAAAAATATAAAAATTAACAGGATTTCCAAATAAAAAAAAACGCAAGTTAAACTAAAGATAATATGAAGCTCATGCCTCTATCAGAACATAAAAACCCACTCAACTAGATCATTTTGTTTGAAGCCTGATGAAAATCGGAGAGTGATTATCTTCTTATTTAGGTTTTGTTTTATAAATAAGATACGAAATTTCCTATCCACCAGAACACAAATCAAGAGGATGTCATGAATCATGATCATCTATAATTTCACCAATAAAAGAGAGATAAGAAACTTTAGGAGTAGGAAGATTAGTTTCAAAGATATTAATTGCAGTGGTGTAAGAAGTACATCCATGGTGCTAATAGAGCCAACCACAATAGTTTGGAATCTAAAAAGTAAAATCATTTGGTTCCTAATTTTGAGAGTAAACTTAAGATAATGAAGAAGCGGCAAACTTAATGGATAAAATGGATCAAAATAACCATTTGAGTGCATCTCTTATGCCCGAATGTTTGATAGTCTCACATCAAGATGTGCTAATTAGGGATGCCTTCAAATTCAACTTCCTGTCAATAATCACCAGACAATGTGCCAATCCACACATCCTTTGGAAGCAGATAAGTAATGCCCATTTTCGACAAGACTCTGGCCATTCATGGTCGAGAAAGGCAAGCAGACATTTCCCTATCCGATATACAAAATTTTTCAATATAAATTAGCCCTCAAGATTAATTACATCCTCACCAATAGATAGAAAACACTTACTGACCTCTAAAAAGGTCTAGCAATGGCTCTATTCTACTTGAAGCAATGAAGCCCTAGCCTAGTCTAAAGACCTCTAAAATATTCCTACCCTTCCGTGAGCTAAGTTGTCCCAAAGCAATCTAGGGCAAGCCTTAAAGATCACTCTCTACACAATCAACTTAAGGGGGCGACCCATTATAGGCTTAAACTTGTTTAATATAACCCAAATTATGTGGCCAATTTGTATTCCTGCATAAATTCATGATGCGCCAGTTCAGAACAGGCCTATTAAACCCAAAATGGTTTGGTCATGACCCATCCATGGCTTAAAAACATTCATTCATATTTTTGCATGCATTTCAAAATAGTGTTTTCTCTGAGGCAGCTTTAATAAAAGTTTGCTACAAATGCTAAATTTAAGAAAACTAAAATAAAATAAAACATTAATATTGTATATTTTTCAAACGCTGGCCATGAAATGTATGATGAATTAACTTCTAATGGAAAATAAGGGATCCAACAAAAGGCAAATAATCCACCAATAAAGCGGGGAGGTGAGGGAAAAGGAGTGGGCTTGGGATGAAGTTTCTTTGAACTGTGCAAATCCACATGCCTTTAAATTCATTGATTCTAGCGGTGTGCACTTAGCCAGCTTGAATGGTTTGGTCTAGAATTAGCTAAACCGATTTATTCTGATTGTAATCTTAGAAAATTGAACCTACAAACTATTTTCAATCCAAACATTAGTTTGGTTAGTTCAGTTTGATTTTAAGATTATTCAGAATTGAACTTTAACAATCAAATTATCTTTGCCTTAAATAAAAGAAGAAGACAAAATAACCTATGTTAAAATTTATAAATTTGATACGCGTCATAAACAATGTCAATGTTGATATTCAATGTCACTTATTCATCTACAAGACTGCATTGATTTAATATTTTCAGAAATTAATAAAATTAGATTTTTGGTTTGATCAGTTTTATAAAAATAAAAATAGAACCAAAAACCAAAAAATAAAGGTCAAAATTACAATTAATAACCGAACCAATACTTTGACAACTTAACCAAATCATCAAAATATGATTTGTTGGTTTAATTTTATTCTAAAAATGGACGCACCTAATCAAATCTGATCTTCTAGGGGACAAGATTCAATTTCTTCAAATCATTTCTATCAATAAGGGCTCGAGTATCATAAATCAACCTAATAATGTGAATAAGGAAAAATATATTCTCACCTTATCACCAGCAGCAAGTATTATTAACTGACCATCTTCAGCCGGCTTTTTGCTGCCAGAAACTGGAGCCTCAAGAAAACTTCCACCCTTCTTAGTAATAGCCTGCAGGAATAAAGACACAGAAGGTTAAGTAAAGTTTCAGTCTGTATGCCATCTGAGTGAACTAAATGAATTATAAATTGGGTTCTCTCGCCAAAAAAGCTTGATAGTTTCATATTACTAATTTGGGGGCATTTACATACATACCACCCAATTCTCATGTAATTACATATCTAACGCCTAAACTTTGATTTTTAGATTTATACTGCACTAATCTCTTATATTAAATAAAAAAGAGCACTATATTAACATTTAGACAATCTTAACATTTAGAAAGAGAGATACACGTTTTCAAGCATAGGTAAGGTGGCATACATGTAAAAATTGAAGTTTAGGTGTTAGATCTGTAAATACATAAGAGTTGTATGCATGTAAATCTTCCGATTTATTTAAGGATATCCCTCACTACTATCACCAGCATGAACGATGGAAAAGCATAACTGAATTCGCAAAAAGGGAGTTTAATTTTTAATCTACCACATGTTTAAAGAGGACTGGTTTCTAGAAAAGTCATGATAGTTTAGAGTTTCCATATATATAAGATGTGTTCAATGAGAAAAAGGCTATGGCATTGGTTTCAATCATTGGAATTGTGAATCAAATTTTTAATGTTTTATTTTCTTTATCATATATGGTTGAATTTCCAAAAAAAAAAAGGTTGAATCTCCTCTATAAATGCATATTTTCAACAAATCCATTTTTTTCGATTGTGGGAAGGTTTTGGAGATCGTGCATTAATGAAAATATCTTGAACATATTTTTTAACTTCGACGAATCTTGTGAGATATTTTATTGACTTTTAGTAAAATATCTTGTGGGAATTTATCATAAATTCTACCCCAAAAACTAACGCAAGGCTCCCAAGGGGGGCTGAATCGGTTGGTTCATCTGAATCCGTTCAACCAAGTGGGGAGCAGGGCCGGCCGATCCACGATGATGGGCGAGGGTTGCCACCCAAGGGGAGGGGCCTCCCCCTCCTAATTATCCACTACATAGATTTGTTATTTTCTATTATAGAGTTAGTTTTTGCTTGAGATTCCTATCAGGACTAGGGGTGTAAATGAGCCGAGCTAGCTCGAGCTCAGCTCATTAAAAAGTTCGTTAGCCGAGCTTATGAAGTCATGAGCTCGAGCTCGAGCTTGTCCCAGCTCGACTCGTTGGCTCGTGAGCCGGCTTGATTAGCCTACTGTCAGTCATTTCAATGCATTTTCTAGCGAGTTATCGTTGCATCCTCATCCAGCCACCAATACCCTCTCTGGTTAGCTACCATAAAAATGGAATTTTTAGTTCAAGCTCACAAACAGACTCTCGAGTCAGTTGCTACCACTATGAGCCAAGCTCGAGCTCGAGCTCACTATTTGGTAGACAAGCCGAACCCAATAAGGGCATGCCTCGAGCTCTACTCAACTCGTTTCACCCTAGTCAGGACAACCGTCAGTCGGTGTGTCTTTATCCCCTTCTAAGGTGTAATTGAAGAAGAGAATGTGCTTCCTCCTGTATCTGATCTGAGGCGGTGACCTTTTTCAAGGATTCAAGTGGTGCCCTGACTGTAGCTCGATCGCAAAGGGATATTTATCCTTACCCAAACCCTTCGTAGATTTTTTAGCCATCTACCTCGTTTTTGTTGTCCCCGGACAGCCCTCCATGTGTTGTCTAGTGCCACCAGTAGCCCCCCCTACTTGCTTCCATAGCCGCAGATTAATCCAACATGCTTGCATTCGCACTGCCTCAAGCCACTTGTCGGTTACTATCCACCTCCTCC
>NW_018164464.1:1036422-1053551 GCF_001263595.1 Phalaenopsis equestris
TTCTCTAGCCGCTCTCCCCAGTGCCCCCTTTCTGCCATTCATTTGTATTTTATCGTCCAGTCGCACATCTACCACCTCCAATCCCCTGCTTACACTAACTTAACCATAACCCACTACTTGTGTCCTTGCCCAAGGGAGTCTCTGGTATTTTGCATTGTTAATTTTCTATTGTCAAGAGTCATTATTGTAACCCCATTTGAATTAAACAATAATATTATATTTCTACTGTGGTTTGATTTAACACCCATATCAATTGGTATTAAAGCTCGTCCAACCCTAGTCCTATTCTAGAATTTTCTAGCATCCACCATACGCAAACCATCTCCATTAAAAATTTTTATTTCCTCCACCAAATACCATTTTCACTCCCACAAATCTCAAACCCTAATCATGTCACCAAGGAGATACAGACCCAAGCTTACTCAGGAATAGATACAACGAGAGTTTTGTCGTCTTCAATAGAGGCTTGTGGAAATAAATGATGAAAACCAGGAGGAGGTTACCCTCGATCATGATATGGAGAATCTAATGGGAGAAAGGGGCGAGGATCTGAATCGCATCCATATAGATGACTTCAGTGGTGAAGAAGACAGGTCTCGATGCTTTGAAATTTAATAATAGAGGAGGCTAAATATGAAGGACATGGGAATTTGGGCATCAAAATGGATCTACTGGGAGTTCGATGGAGATATGCATCTGACCTTATCAAATGTCTATAGTCAGTTGAGAGAATCAAGTACTAAGAGGTGCCAAAAGACAATGGTGAAGCTTGCAGCTATCAAATTAAGGAAGAGCATCTCCTAGTGGTGGGAAAACTCGCAGAGGTAAAGAAAAAGACAAGATAGTGACAAGATTACCGGATGGAAGAAGATAAAGAATGAGATGCAGAGAAAATACTTACCTCCTCATTACTGTCAGGATATGTTTTTGAGACTCTATCACCAACAGCAGAGAGACCTATCAGTAAAGGATTTCATGTTGCAGTTTGAATAGTTGCATATGAAGTATGATTTGATTGAGCCAAAGAAACGTTCTATAGTTCGATATCTAATGGACTTGAAGCCCACTATCATTGTTGTGCAATTGTAGCCTTATTGGTCTTTGGGAAATGTACAAACCTTAGCCCTGAAGGAAGAGAGATAGTAGAAACAAAGTAGGCAACCACCACCATTTAGGTTGCCACCCATAGTTGGAGACATCAGATACACGCTTTGGAGAGTTGAGAAAATTGGTTCGGATAAGGACAGAGTCACACCGAGTGAGAAGAAGCCCGATAAGAATAACACATCTATTACAATCCCAGCTAAAAAATATTTTAGATGCAATAGATATGGACAAATCGCCTCCAATTGACCAACGAGTCGATTTGTGTCTTTTACCGAGCAGGGCGCAATGGAGTGATTAGCAGCTAGGAGGCAGACAAAGAACGATGTAAGGTGTATCATCTTCTACTAGATAAGGGTAAGATGCTCATGATTCGACGAGCCCTCTAGATTGAGAATACGAGAGATCTACAGTAGCTTCGCCCAACACCATAACATATTCTACAGCAGTTGTATTGTGAACGAGAATGTATGCAGTCTCATCATCGATGGAAGGAGCAACAAGAATGTGGCATCTACGCAGATGGCAGAGAAATTGGGCCTCATGACTCAGAGACATTCTCAGTTGTATTCTATGACGTAGTTGAAGAGGGGAATAGGGTCAGCAATTACAAGAGCTGCTTAGTGAAGTCTTAGATTAGGAGCTAGTTTTAGGATCAGATGTGATGCGACGTAGTACCCATGGATGCCTACCACCTTTTTCTGGGGAGATCGTGGCAATTTGACTGTAAGGATCAGCATGATGGATTCAGAAATACCTACTCATTCACCGAGGAGGGGAAATGCATTCTCCCTTCTACAGAGCCCGAGATCAAAGGTGCCCTTACTAACAAAGCAGCGTCGGTGGGACTAGTTTTGGTGAGGATGGAGGATGAAAGGATTGAGACATTAATTCAAGATATAGGACATTCATGACAGAGAGCATTACAAGACACCACGATCGATATCTTACCGCTACGGCCGCCACCATTCGGGGAGGTTCAGGCCCAAGTCAGATTAGTAGTCAGCTCCAAAAAGATTAGACCGATATGGATGCTTGCTCGGAATGAGGAAAGATGGTGCCGTCGCCAATGGGAGACGGGTGCTTCTCAAACCACAGTGGAAGAGCCTTCAGCCCCAAGAGGTTACAACGGCTCCATCATCTGCATTAGGCATACAATCTTCGACGAATGAGGTCGAAGCTCTCACAACTTTGAAAGATTGACACGTGGCTCTCAAGGGGGGCTGAAACGGTTAGTTCATCTGAATCACTTTAGCCCAGAGGGGAGCAAGGGGTAGCCAGTCCCTGATGATGGGCAAGAGTTATCACCCAAAGGGAGGGATCTCCCCCTCCTAGTTATCTATTTTATACATTTGTTATTTTCTGTTTTAGGGTAAGTATTCTCTTGAGATTACTACAACGACCCGGATTCCGTTGTCCCCTTCTGGGTTCTATCTGAAGGCGAGAAGGTGTTTTGTCCGTAACCCATCCTAGATGGTGACCTCTGAGAGTTCGAGTGGTGCTCCGACTGTAGCTTAATCTCGGGGAAATATTTATCCTCACCCGACCCCTATGCAGGATTTTCAGTCATCTCCCTCACCGTTGCCATCCCTGGACAACCCTCCATCTCTTGTTCAATGCCACTAGCCACCCCCGTACCTGCTTCCCTAGCCACCGACCAATCCAACCTGCTTGCAGCCTCTCCTCCCAGCACTGCACTGCCTCCAGCCCCTGTTGGTTGCTATCCAGCCGCTCCTCCCTACACCACCACACTGCCTCCAGCATCTGTTGGTTTTTTTCTAGTTCCTCCCTGCACCGTACTGCCTCCAGTCACCTGTTGGTTGCTATCCAACTCCTCCTTGCACTGCACTGACTCCAGCCACTTGTTGGTTGTTATCCAGCCGCTCCTCCCTACGACGCTTTGTCGCCAGCCACCTGTATTTTGTTGTCTAGTCGCACCCATACCACCTTCAATCCCGTACTTACACTAACTCAGTTGCAGCACACTACTCGTATCCTTGCCCTAGGGAGTCACTGGTGTTTTGCATTATTATTTTCCTATTGTCAAGAGCCTTTGTTGTAACCCCTTTTAAATTTCAGCAATAATATTTGCATTGTTATTGTGGTTTGGGTTAACTCAAGTATCAAACACATTCTTTTTCACTACTAAAAATAGTCTTAAAAGAAAGGATTTAATTTTTCTTCAATAATTGCTTTGAAATGACATTCACTTAAATATCTTATCACATCTATTTTATAACATTCATCCTCTTTACCTTTCGCAGGATATGTTATTGAACGATCTGCTAGCTGCAGAATTACAGTAGTAGGGGATATTTATTCTAATCTAATTTTTTTAAATATTGATAATGGTATAAGGTTGATGTTTGTTCCTAAATCACATAAAGTTTTCCATAAAATTTGTCTCCTATTGCACATGAAATTGTAAAGCTACCAGGATCTTTAAGCTTTTCAGGAAGTTTTTTCTGAATTATAACACTGCACTCTTCACTAAGTGCAACAAACTCATTATCTTCAAACTTCCTTTTCCTGTTAAGAATATCTTTCATAAACTTTACATAGTTTGGCATTTATTCTACAGCTTCAGCAAATGGAATATAAATTGTAAGTTTCTTAAAAATTTCCATAAATTATAAAAATTGTTTATCCAACTTTTGTAGTAGGAGCCTCTGAGAAAATGGAGGTGATGGTTTTTCTAAATCAACTTTAAGTGGAGAAATAGGTCTTTCTAAACCTTTCGAAGCGTCCTCTTTTAGTTCTTCAATCTCTTCTCTCTCTACTTCAGTCTCTTTTTGAACTCTACTTTTGAATTCTACCTGAATTCTACCTTCCAATTCTCTTTTGCTTCTGAGTTGAACGGCTTTTACTTGCTCTTTATTCTAGTCTTTCGGATTTACTTCTGTATTATTAGGAAGTGTTCATGGGGGATCTATTACTTAATGAATTTATTATTTGACCCCATTGATTTTCAATATTTCTAATTGTAGCTCATTGACTTTGTAATTGATTTTCCATTTGTAACATCATTTCTTCTATAAACAACTTCTTCTTCTTAAATTGTGAATTACTGTTAAAACATGAAGGATAAGTAAGTCTATAATTACTATTACTTTGATTGTTCTAGTTTCCCAATGGGTTTACTTGGTTGTTCCCTCATTGATGATTATTACCACTTGAAGTATTGTTCCAGTTAAAGTTAGAATGGTTCTTCCAACCTGGATTATAATAATCTTTGATTGTTCTAGTTTCCCAATGGGTTTACTTGGTTGTTCCCCCATTGATGATTATTACCACCTGAAGTATTGTTCCAGTTAAAGTTAGAATGGTTCTTCCAACCTGGATTATAATAATTTGAATATGGGTTATTCGGTTTATTGTTTATGGCATTCAAAGTCTCTAATGATGCTTGAGAATCTATAATTTAGCCTAATGAATTCTCTTCAATCATGAAAATTTTTTGAGAAAAATTCATTCCAAATTGCTCTAGCTTCCTTGAAATTGTAGCAACTTGATTTGCTAACATGGCAAAAGCATCAGCTTCATTAATATTGACTACTTTCTTAAGATTTACCTTTTCAGAAGGCCATAAAAAATTATTGTAGTCATTTCTTCAATTAAAGCATAAGCGTTATGAAATGGTTTTGACATCGATGAACCACCAGTAGCGGCATCGATGATAGATCTAAGAGATCCAGGTAATCCATTGTAAAATGTTTGAACTATTAACCAATCTAGTATAGCATGGTGTAGACACTTTCTTAAGAGTTCTTTAAATCGTTCTCATGCTTCATAAATAAATTATCCTTCAAACTGACTAAAAGATGTAATATTGGATGTAATATCATTTCTAAGCTTTACAGTTTTTTAAAATGAAAAATATTTAAAAGGGAATTTCTACGCTATATCATCCCAAGTTCTGATAGATCCGGGTGATAACGAATGTAACCATACCTTAGCTTTATCCCTCAGTGAGAAAAAAAATAATCTAAATCTAATATGATCATCTGATACACCATCATATTTAAATGTAGCACACAATTCTAGAAAATTGACAAGATGTAAATTTGGATCTTCAGTTGGTACTCCTTCAAACTGATTATTTGATACCATTTGGATAATAACAAGTTTAAGCTCAAATAAATTAGTCACTACAGCGGGTTTTTGAATACTATAATGAAGTTTATCCACAGTAGAGTTTGCAAAGGGTTTGCATAATCTCAGTCTAAACTCTTCAACATTTTGATTATTTTGATTTGACATTTCTTTAAAATTTTCAGTAATTTTTAATTTTTTAATTTTTCTAATATTTTTTTCTAATTCAGAATCGTAAGGCACGGGTCCTGTGAAACCTGAACTACGCATACATTACTATAAAACACATAAAAAGTAAAATAAAATAAAAACACAAAAACTAGAACTTAATATATAAAAACAACACTACAATATTCCTATAATAAATCTTAAAGTTTAAATAAGATTTTGTAAAAATATAAATTTTTGCTTTCTAAAAACTTCTCTTGAAAATTTTTGTAATTTTACTTACTTCCACGGCAACGGCGCCAAAAACTTGATCCATATTCTAACTATTTGTTGACTGAGACAATATCATCTCGGATCTTACATGTTCTCACGACAGATATCAACATCTTAATTGGTCAAATCAAGAAGTAATAAAGTGCAAAGTTTCACATCATCACAACTTCTTCCAACATGGAAGTCTAATACTTCACACAACATCCTTTAAACACTTAATCACTTATCATTTTAGGAAAAAAGATAAAGAAAACTACTCATAATTCATGAAGAAAACACAACCACATATGAGTTTAAAAGTAAAAATCATGCACATCAACAAGAAATCTAAATTAAAACCAAGTGTAGTTACAAAGATAAACACATATCTAAAATCCTCTCCACCAAATGTCTTGAAGTTCCTTTGAATTCTTTTCCTTCACTCACAATACAAACTAACACTAAAAGAGAGTGGCCGGCAGGGACGGCGATAGGCGGCGGCGGCTTGGATGGATGATGGCTGTAAAATCTGATGGGTGGTTGGCCTCTGGCGGCTGGCTTTGATAATCCAAGTTTTCTTTAATAAAAATATCCAAAAGGTGCATTGGTGTCTTTTCAAAAAGGTGTCTTCATTCAATGAATCTTCTAAAAGTTACCTCCTCAAAAGCCAATTGAATGAATTTTCGTGTCTATAGAATATTTCTCACGTTTTTACCAATGGTTGTTTCAAACATCTCTTCAAAAATTCATTTAAATTCAATGAATCATCAAATAACTACTTCTGCGCTTAAACGAGGGGTACCTAGCGCTTAGGTGCAAGCCTCTGGCGCTTAGGAGTCAGAACTGGGCGCTTAAAAGCCCTAATTCATTTTTACACATTTCTTTATTTTTGCTCCAAATTTAACCATTTTCACTCATTTTAGTATTTTTCATCAATTTGATAGTACCTGAAAGAAAAAATACATAAATATCTTTTATTAAAGCGCAATATCTCAAAAATAGGTATAAAAATGTGTATAAAAATATTATATATTTTATGTATATCAAAACCCATCTCACATAGAACTTCAAACCACTTCATAACCTTATTTTGTGAAGACCTCGCATGAGTGATTTGAAACACTCTAACTTTTAGTCGTAAGGGCTAAAGACCAATATGTGGAGGGCCCAAAAATGAGTTCTCATATGATCAGAAGGCCTTAGGTGAACCCTCCGTGACTCGAACACTTGCGAACACCGCAATTTATGCATTCATTTAATTAAATTGACATGACCGCGAACACCGCAATTGCCACGCACGATCTTGAATTAAATTGACATGACCGTCGGCGAACTTGTCTGACTACCCCGGATGGTGAAACAGACTGCATTGGTGCATCCAGAACGTCAATTTTACCAAAGAATAATACTTGTATTGCTATAATTCCGCACACAAGCAAATCACATGCAAATTTATGTATTCGTCCGAACGACCCCAGATGAAAAAACAGACAATGTTGACACGTCCAGAGCATCGAAGTTATCTAAAAAAACGTATAGTTGGTCATGAATTCATGCACAAGTAAAAAATGCACGAATCGAGAATTTTAAATATTAAATATTATAAAAAATAACAAAAACAATAATAATAAAAGAAAATCCCACTTAAACCCTAACTCACGCACACCACTTCGCATTCGATCGACTCTCTCTTCAGCCAGAGCGAAGCCCTAGCTTCTGCGCTCCTCTCCCGTTCGCAACCCAGATGCGGCATTCTCCCTCTCGCTCGACATTTCGCCCGAGCCCAATTCCTTTAGCGCCTCGCCCCCCTCGAGCCCTGCTCGACCGAACGGCTCGCCAATCGTGAGCCTTCCTCTTGGCCGACCCTTCCTCTCCCCTAGGTCGTTTGTTACTTCTTCCTAAATACGATCATTCTTCTCCCGTCACCTTATTCAAACACATTGGGGCTGATAGGTGGTGCATTTCCTCTCCCTCTTTGCTTATAAAAACCTTATTTGGGGGAGTCTTTAGGGTTGGCCAAAAATTTTGAAGAGGTGAAGGTTCTGTCGGATTCGTCACTGGTTTCCTTTCCTTGGATTTTTTTTTTTTTTTTGTAGCAAGTGAGCCGATTGAGGATGGCAAAGTTTTGGTGTGAGGAGAGTGGCGCTGCAGAATTTTTCTACAGGCTTATGCTTGCATATTTTCTGGGCATTTAAGAGTAAGGAGTTCCTTCTTTCTTTACTCTATTTTGGAATTTATTACAAACCTTGGAGGAAACTGGTATTAAAGGTTCATATATATAAAAGCATCTTCTGAACGATTTTGCTTGTCTTACTTTCTCCATTATCACGCCAAAGTTGGATGTTGCCTCATCTATATTATGCTTTACAGATTTTCTTTGGCAGAAATTTTAACAATGTTCATTCCCCTATCATTCTTTATTACGGGAAAAGCTTGATGCGATTAGTATTTTATGTTGTTGATTATTACAGTATTTGGAAAGCTTGATGTACAATGTGCAATTCCTGTATGCTTACGTATATGATATTGGGTACTGAGGCTTAGAACTTAGTCACAAGTTCTGTCAATTACAATGTGCTACATATTTAGCACCGTGGATTTAACTCATGCGTGTATAGAAGTTTAGAAGTTAAGGTATATAAATATAAAAGATTTGCTTGAGGTATATACATCCTGCTAATAGCTTTGATGGAGGGGATTTCAAATAAAAAAATCTGACATGGTGACTTTGTGCCTGAAATCTGAGACACATATGCAACGCAATTCTTTTGCATTTCCATACCTAAGCACACAATGGTATCTAATGCCTGAACTTTGAAACTTTGAAAGCAAGTGTACATATTTTTCAATTCATCAAGTATTTACATGTTTAGCATCTCTACCTTTCCTTTCACATTTATCCCACCCAATCTTCCATATCAGATTAAAATTACCGAGTTGTATGTGAATACACAAATTATGTGGTATGCATGTAAATTGCCTCTAATTCATTTCATTGCTAGCTCTATGTATTTTATTGGAATGGATATTTTTGATGTTTTGATTTATTAAAAATGCATACGACATTGCCTGTAGGGCCTGTAGGGGAAATTCCTATGCAGTAATTCATGAAAGTTGTGATACCCCGCTTTTACAAAAATCTAGAAGTTTTCATGTGACATTTGTGAAAGTTGGAAAGTTGTGATATCCCACTTTTACAAAAATTTGAAAGTTTTCATGTGACATTTGCGAAAATTGAAAAGTTGTGATGCCCCCACTTTTACAATAATCTGAAAGTTTCCATGTTACATTTGCAAAATTTGGAGAGCTTTGATGATTTGCTTTTGCAAAACCTGAAAAGTTTAAGTGTTTTATTTGGAAAATTTGGAAAGTTTACAAATGCTTTGGTGTTTTACATTTGAAAAATCCAAAACTTTTCAAACTTTATTTGGAAAGTTTGAGAGAGCGGCAATGCTTTACTTGTATAAAACCTAAAAGCTTTAAGTGATTTATTTGGAAGATTTGAAAGTCTTTTCGAGTCATTTTGATTTTTAAAGAATTGAAAGTGTTTGGAACTTCTTTCTTTTAGAAAATTTGAATTATTTCATTTGAGTCTTCTTTTAAATACAAAATTGGAAGTCCCAAAACGTTACTTTTACGTCATTTTAAATATTATATTCTTCTTGCCTTGAAAACATCAAATACTCTTTTCGAGTTCAATTTGCTTGATGTTTTGAGAGTTGATTTGATTATTTATTTTTTAAAGAACTTAAACGCTTTTCGACCGATTCACTTGCGGTTTCGCTTTTGTGGCTTTGTTGATTTTGTTTAAGTGGGTCGGCCTCCTCCGCTTATTTGGTTTTGTTTTCTTTTCTCTTGTCAATGATTAAGTTAAAAATGAGAATTTCTGATTTAATTATTTTCAGGATTAATTCACGCCTTTAAAAAAAGGTGGATAATTAGAGGGGAGAACTAAAAGAAAATTAATGATAATTAGTTTGTTGAGATGATTTAAACCCAAGGAGAAATAGGGTAACAAATCATTCATCATTTTTTTTACACAACAAGAATAAAATTATAATTGTGTGAATTGTTGAGAATTGAGAGAAATTAAGAGCTTAAATGATTCAAGAGTTATGGGCATGAATTAAAAGATCATTAGGCTATCAATTAAGACCCCTAAGCATTGGTTAGACTTAAGCCTAATTGTTTTAATTAGGATTGAAGCACATTTTATGAACCTGTCTGGCAAAATTATAAGTTTACCCCCTAAGTCTTAAGAGCATGACAGTGAGTTAAGTTTGATCCAAAGAAGTTCGATGATTAGTTGGAAAACACTTAATTGAAGAGAACACTTTAAAACACTTCAAGCTGAAGTTAAAGTGTAGACTTTCTAGATTTTAGGAGCACACCCTTGGGGAGAGTTCATCTACTAAATTTTGAAATGGACACTGAAGCTAGACACCTTACCCTAATTCATAAGTTAGTTAAATTAATAAACAGAATATGCACCAGGTTGTGGTTCATGACTAATTTAATTAAATCAAATAGGAAAATTCTCGTCATGATTTGAGCTAAAATGAAACCCAATACTCCAGGATTTGAGCTTGAATCTTACACTTAAATCTTCCTGCCAATTGGGGACATTCTCAATTTCACATATAAGTCACCCACTCTTGGTCCTTTATACGTGATTTTGTGTTTTGTTTTATTTGTTTGTGTTTTTTTCTACGATTTGTCTCGAGTCTCTGTGGGTCACTTTCAATTTTCCTCAGGGTTTTTCATATGCTACTCTGTCATTTATTCTGTTATACATAAACATATGTTTATCCTGCTAGCAGAATTTCTCCATTATATTGTTACCTGCAACGCTCATCCCATTTACGGGTACAGCAATAACAAGAAATTCAGGTATCCAAAGTTTACAGTATATTTATAGCATTTTACTGCATTTCTTTTATATTGTTTTTATTTATCGCACCTTATACTATTTTCACTTACTGTACTTCTTTATAGCATAGTTAGTTTATATATGCTTTAAATTAACTACAAAACCTTTTGGATATAGCCTAGTTTAGGAGATATACAGCGGTAAGTCACCAAATAACAATATTGTACGTTCACATATAAAACACTGAACCTAAAACTATTACTACATGGAGCATGAAGCAACTCTTCGTGGGCAGCACGACCAGGACGTAGCGGACGGGGGATGACAATCTATAATAGTACAACAAGTTTACGACAACTAAATATTTTCCTTAGTTTAAATAACCCATAGGACTTCGAGGTAGTTTGATTAGCGCAACGTAAATCCTCACTTTGTCTTTAGGCTTTTGCATATAAGTCCTAACACTTTTAGGATTTCGATGTTACCGTACGATATGATGTAAATCCTTCTATCTCTCTAGTCTATTTGTACGATCGGATATCATGTGAATATAAGTCCTAAACTCTAAATAAATTGCAGGATTAAACATGGAATAACATTATTTCAAAGACATAAAGTCAAACAATAGGATAGTTGGAAGGGTTCTCCTCGGATTCATGATATCCCCTACCCTTCATTCATTTGGATTCCTTAAAATAACTGTTCTTATTTGAGCCACTTCTATTTGACTTTTCCGTGTCCAATCTTGGAAACATAAACATTGAAATCTTGAAGGCAGGACCACTGATCTTAATCGAGAGTCTTCTTAAGTGACCCCGGTCATTTAAGATGTAATTAATTATAGGAGTTTGTTTCTAGAAGGAACTAAAAACCCAGATAAAATAAACCCTATATAATTTTTATATTAGGTAGGGAAATTTATTGGTCATACATAAAAGGTTTCGCAGTCTAAACGGATGTCACAGAATTCTTTGGTTTGGATGGTTGAGCCTACTACAAGTGATAGCTTATTATTCGGGGTAGTATATTACTTGTGATATCGCGTTCGGTCATCCAAACTATCCAATATGTAAGATCTGTTTGGTCTCATTTATTTAAAAATCAAAATTTTTTTTTTCAAAATCAAAATTACATTTATATCTATATATACTTAAATTCAAATTTAAATCCGTCCATGTTTCGAAAATCCCGGCCGACAGTCAGATGTAAGAAAAAAATGATTATTAGATTTTACCGAAGTGAATCTGATGCAAGTAAGATTGTGTCAACTCGCATAAAAAACCTCGATTGGCATTTTCATTTTTTCTACAAATTAGACTTGATTTTTACACTAAATGTAGATAAGTTTCAACCATTCAAGGGAAGTACTTAGAAGTAGTTACAACTCTAGTTTCATAAGCAGCTGTGTCAATACCATTGCAACCCCTAAAAAACTTAATGTTTTTTAAAATGCTATTGATTAAGCATAAATTTTGTTTTTATCAACATTCTGATCAACTAGAGCCAACTTAAAACAAGCATAAGAAGAGCCAACCTAAAACAAGCATAAGAGAGATGGAGCTCGATGCAAATGGGAGAAAAAATAGGGTCATAAATGGATTAAAGGTTGAATGGTGAGCATGATCTTTACACTAATCAGAATAATGGGATGCAATTAAAAGTACGACAGCGTCTAAATTAAAAACAAAACTACCAAACTAACATGCAAACAAAATTTTGTTTGTAATATTGCTTAAATTGTAACACGACAAGTTAATGTCAAGTATAGCTGCACAAATGGATCCATTCAAATGGTAAGGAAAAGCAAACTAAAGGCACGCTCAAACTGGTCTAATAGGTAAAGAGAGAGACATTACCATGAATAAATGATAACATGAAAAGTAAATCACAATAGCTTATGTTCATCAAAAAGTTGTAACCTCACTAATCTTTAATGAAGTGGCAGCATCAACTGTAGACATGTCAATGTAGCCTTTTCCTTCACAAATTTGCTCAAGGACTCCATCTTTTTCAAATACAACCTGAACTGGTTTCGAGAGTGTCAGAACTGAAATATCACGGTTTAATAAAAATGTAACTTAAAGTTATGCACACCGAGAGAGCAGCATATGGATCAGCCAGCATAGCAATGGTATACTTTGACTTGCTAACAACAGCTGCTGGAGTTTGTCCTATAGAGGCCCCATGTTCAACAAGACCTTGACACTAAAACATGATGTACAAAATCAACAGCCAAAACAATTAAATTAATAAATTGCAATTCGAAGATGAATTTGTTATCAACATCTAATGTTCGATGAAACAACCTCGACAAATTGTTTAACATGCAAATTATGAAGCAAAGTGTTAAATATGCATCCTTCTTCTTTTACTTTCTTTAAGATGCATGCAAAAAAAATAGAGCCCGCAATTAAATAATAAAGGAAACAAACTAGAACAAAAGAGTCTTATTAATCTTTTAAGGGAATTCAAAGATTGTGCAGAAAACCAAGAAACTACAGAAATGAAAAGCACAAAAGACAAGATCATCATTGTTGGGTTCATAAAAAACCTATTATCTTAGAAAAAGTTTGAAAGGGAAGCACGAATCTCAACAGATCTATAGGAGCTCAAATCACACAAAATAAATCTGGAATGGCTTTCTACCAGCCAGACTAATCCTTTACTAGCAAAGGTGGGCCTTAGAATTGAATAAATTAGTATATACTGAGTCTTCTGAGTGATACCACAATAAGGCACAGCTCCTAGGACAGGAACTGTGGTGTTCCGGTGAACAAATTGACCCAAGCAAAACTAAAGAATGGTGGTGAGCATACCGTCAGCTACCACATATAAGTAAAAGAAACACTTTCCCGTATTATTGTGGCCTTTCGAGATGCATCACGCATTGTTTACTTCAAATTGATCTTCATAAAATGAGAAAGATCACCATATTTTCATTTTTAAGTGATGGGTCGAAATTATTAAAGAAAGAACACCTGAAAATATATGGTGAAAATTCAAAAAAGAGAGCAACATTTCCTCATCAACATTGTTTGAATATTCCTCACTTTATTTCTTCAATGATTGAGCTGTGTCTGATAGGACTCAAAGCCACCTTGTCAGCTTTTCTGTGGAAATAAGATTTTAAATTTTTAAATTTAATATAATATATAATGTAATTTTAATTTTGTGAAAATGGTATATTTTTTTTTATTTTTTGAAAATGATGAGACCGGATAGACCTCATATATCTGATAGTTTAAATAGCTAAGTACGATACCATAAATAATGTATCATCTCGAAGGATGAACGTATCACTTATTAGTAGACTTAACTATCTAAACTTAAAAGTTTATAACTCTATTTTAATCTGCGAATTTATAGCCGACAAATTTTCCTATCTATTACATAAATTAGATAGGGTTTAGATTAATCTGGGTTCTTAATTCCCTATAGAGGCAAGCCCCGATAGTTAATTACATCTCAAATGACGGGAGTCATTTAAGAAAACTCTCGATAATGATTAGAGATTTTGCCTTCAAAAATTCAACGTTTAGGTTTCCACGATTGCTTATAGGAAAATCAAGTGGGATAGGTTCAAGTAAGAACAGTTATTTTCGGAATTCAAATGAACGAAAAGTATGAGATGTCGAAGATACTGAAGAATATTCAGTAATATCTCAAACTAATCTATGGTTTGGCTTTATATCTTTGAAAGAGAAATTATGTGATGTTTCAGTCCTGTAAATTATTCAGATATTCGGGGCTTATATCTGCATATCATATGCAAATAGCCCGAGAAAATATGAGGATTTATGTCGTACTGAACGACGACCTCGGAATCCTAAAAAAGTTTAGGACTTATATCATCCAATATAAGAATCGTAGAAAGTCCTAAAAGATAATGTGAAGATTTACGTCATGTCAGACGAACAACCTCAGCGTCCTATAGGTATGTTATTTAAATTTATCGAAGCTCGGTTGAAGCTCATCCTTCTATCTTTTGTTGTTGTCTTGACCGTTGTCCGGAGATGAATCGTCATTTGCTCGTGTCGTCGTCTCGATCGCTGCCCGGGGATAAATCATCATTTGATGTCTTTGTCATCTTGTTCCGAGAAAAGAGATAAAGAAAAGAGAAAATCATGCCTTGAACGGCCTATCCTAGGGGATTGTACATGCTAGGAAAATAATATTTAGAAGTATGAATACAAATGAATGTCTATAGTACGATGCAGTACAGGAAAGGAACAACTGGTGTAGTAAACTACTGTAACAGGAAATGACTGAAGGAAAACTATGAAAGTAAAGTAAATATGAAGAAAAGGAAAGACTATAAAGTAAAGAAAAAAATATGTAGTGTAGAAACAAAACTGAAACAACTAAATGTACCTGATTAAGTCTGGCAATGCTACAAAACATATTACAATTGCATGATATAAAGGGGTTAGATAAACATTTGCAGACTATAAAAGAAAGACTAAGTGATAAGCATATGAAAATTTAAAGTGAAATATTAGCTTTTAGTTTGGGGTTGGGCTCAGACTAGACCTCTTTTTCTCTATTATCTTGATCCCCACATGCAACTGATATATCGAAGTCAACCTATCAATATCAACTAGAGTTCACCAACGAATCACCCCGATAATAGCAGCCCTAGAGACAGCCCTATACCCTATCGTTTAAAAGGTGTGTGAACCCAAATAGTATCTGGACATATATTGTTAACGGTGTAATGTACCCATGTGAGATAGTATCTGAACTTATCAAGGTGTAGTGCAACTATGTGTGATATTAGGATGAGTGATGTATAGTATATGAACTTATCGGGGTGTAGGTGTGGTGTGTAGTAGTTAGGCTCTCAAAAGAAATATAATATCTATTCTTGTGGTATCTGTTATGTGGAATGTCTAGTGTGTAATATGTGATGTGTTACAAATGTAGCATCTGTCGTATTGAGTGTAATGTGTAGTGTCTATTGTGTATCATCTGGAGTGTGATGTGTAGTATCTATTGTGATATTATGGTATTTATTGTGTAGTGTATGAAATGAGTATCTGTTCCTTTTTTAAGTGTAATATCTGTGTAATTGTGTATCTGTTCTTTCACAAGTATAGTATCTGTGCAGAAATCTGTAGTATCTGTTTTTTTCTAATTACCAATTCTCAAACCTTTTGAAAAGGGTTATAGCTGCCGACGACTTAAGGGGTGCAAGGGCATCTCATTAATTGAATATTGATTTTATATTTTTAGCTATAAGAAGAGCTGATCATTGGTTCTTTGCATCATTGCCTAATGCCCCTCATCTCGAACTTATAGGCCACTTTAACATTTCATATGTTTATCTAATAATTTCCTCTTTGAATGTTTTGTATAATGAAATCAAAGGGAACGAACTTCTAAAAAGGATCATGTATATAATTGTTTCATACCACATTTCAGAAATCATATATCTCACTATATCATAACTTCCCAATTCCAGGGATGCTAGAAAATGCCTTCAAGATAATTCCAAGTGACTCAATTTAGAAATTCATATTGCCGGTCAAGAAATCATCAAAACAAGATACTTCCAGCCACATTTTTATAGATTATGGACCGCAAATGATAAGGACTATTTGATGATCTTGGTTTTTGAGCAGAATTTACAGTAAGATTCAAATATCGAAAATATTTCAAACTTTGATAGCCTCAGACATCCTTTCTTCTTTTTTTTTAATATGGAGAGTGTATAAGCAACAAATGAATGCTTCTTGATGCCTTAAAAAAAAGTGAATATTCCAGCTAAAAATATTTACAAAGTAAGCGTATAGAAAATTTTAAGAATGTTTGCACGCTTACCCCCTTACTCCCCTGTATTTGCATAACAAAAAAAAAAATTAAAGCTCTGTAAAACAAAGCTAAAGGAAATTTGTATACACACCATGCAATTCTTAAGTATTTATATATGTATCACTCACATTTATATCATCAAAATTTTTTTTATCCAAAAGAAATCACACAATTACAAGCATAGGTAAGACAACACATACATGAGAAATTAAATTTGGGTGTGGTGTTAGATATGTAATTATGCATGAATTGGGTGGTATCAATGTAAATACGAGAGAATTGGCTGCTGCAAACAGAAGGTAAAAAAAAAAAACATGTGAACTGCCATGCAGATGGTTTTATAAAGAATTTTGCCATCAACCAAATTTTCATCACCCACTACCCTAAAACATCACATAGATTCCAATGTGCATTCAAACAGGGGCAGCAATAAGGAGAGTAAAACCGAGCCACTAAAAATGATAAGAATCAAAATCTAGCCATCAAAATCTAATTTCTAAGAGCCCTAAAATCAAATAGAAGCCACTTGAATATGTCTCGAGTAGGAGAACCAACATAGAAGCATAAAGTAAAGCCCCCAACCCTTTTTTAAAACTTGAACATCAAATCGATTCAGCAAGGAAACCTCAGCCCATAGAGCTAAACAGCTCAAAAATCCTTCGTATAAACCTGTGCAATAAAGAAAACCACCAGCAAACGAATCCAGAAAATGGCCAAAGATCAAGCCACAACCAAACCAGAACCGAGCCCAGCAAGGAGTAAGAGTATAATATAATTTAATTTTAAGCCAAACCGAGCCCAACATAGAGCTAAATCGAGCCCAGCAAATGAC
>NW_018164464.1:1053651-1054339 GCF_001263595.1 Phalaenopsis equestris
TTAAACTTTCATATTAAATGCATTCCTTCCCATTTTACTTCAAGTTTTTCCCATTTTAACATCCTTAAAAGTTATAATATGATTATCGTCATATTCGAAAATATCCTAAAAAAGTACGCGAATCCACCCTAAAAAATGTAACTAAATGTACCCTCAAATTACACTCGAAGGTACATCTTTATCATTTTCTTTCATGTGTATGGGTACATCTCATTTCCTATCAGTAACATCCGGGAGTAATCCTGTATGACTTAAATTTTTTACATTTTATTTTTTTCTAAATTCTTCTTTAAAAAGATTAATTATTCACCTTTTTTTTTTCTTTTCCCGTCTCATTTCTTTAAAATCTCAAACTCACGCTCAAAAAAATGCATATAATTATAAATTTATAGTTTAAATCACTAGAGAAATTAATTATTAAATTAACATTAACTTAATACCATGAACTAAGGCACGAACAGAGATTCACAACGTTTTTCTTCTTCTCCTTCGACTTCCTTCCTGAACTAAGGCACGACAGAGATTCCCTCTCTTGATCTCTCTGCTCTTCCTCTAGCTTGTTCATCTATTTCGAAAAAAAGGAAGTGTGAGATCGTATGTTATGATTTTTGTGAGGGGGTGCGACTCCTCTAACCATGGACACTCTTTATATTTATTATTATTATTATTATTATTATTATTATTATTA
>NW_018164464.1:1054407-1092925 GCF_001263595.1 Phalaenopsis equestris
TTCCTGCTCTCATGTTGTTGTCGCCACTCCATACATGCACCCTGTTGTGACCGCAACCCCCAACTAGCTCCTCTACCTACGGTCCAGTTACCAACCACAACCCCGTACTCATGTCGTTCATGTTTGTTGTCGTTTATTCTGTTCCAAGCGCTCTGTTGTTCTAGTATTCTCGTATTTTGACAATAATATTTTCAGTTCACTGTTTTTGGGATTACCTCCAGTATCAATTGATATGGTCTGAATCTGCTCTGTCGTGAGTTCTTTATTTTACTGTCAGGTTCTAAGCAATGATGCAATTGCTCTACTCTTATTTGCATGTTGGTTCATATGCAACCCAATAAATTTTGTTATATGAATTTTTTTTTTATTATAGGGACCAAAAAATTATTATATGATTAAATTTATTTTGGATTCCTATATCTAAGCCTACACCAAACCTTTCTAATCTATTAACTTTTTAGGGCATTACATACATACCACCCAATTTCTACAGATATACATATCTAACAACAACTAAATTTTACAATTTATATTTATACCAGTCAAATGTTACATATCACATAAAAATGCCATCATTTTAACTTGTAAAAAGTGAAATACGGCCTTTCACGCTAGGTGAAATAGTATATATGAAAATTTAAGTTTGGTTGCTAGATATGTAAATACATTGAAATTGAGCGGTATGTATGTAAATTTTCCATTTTTTTCTTGGCTTACGATTTTCATTGCAGCATAATGCTTTTGCTTTTCTGAAACTCCACTGATTGCTGTTGGCAGCTTCTTCTCTTATCGCACCTTGTAACTGCTTCTAACGAATTAAACTAAGCCATTATTATTTTCAAAGAAAGGAAAAAAATGAGGTATTTACATACATCCCACCTAATTCCTATGTATTTACATATATAACACCTAAACTTTGATTTTTTACATTTATACCATCCACATATTTCATATTACAAGAAAATACCACTTTTTAACTAAAAAAAAGTGAAATTCACCTTTCATGCATGGTGAAAGGTTGTACACAAGTAAAAATTGAAATTTAGGTATTAGAAATGTAAATACACAGGAATTCAGTGGTATGTATGTAAAGCTTCCAAAAACATATTAGGGTGCATACCGCCCAATTCTCATGTATTTACGTATCTAACACCAAAATTTTTCTTTTTACATTCAAGCCACCCAAATTATTCATATCACACTAAAATACCACTATTTTAACTTTTAAAAAGTGAAATACACCTTTTCATGTATATGTAAGATGGTATGTATGTAAAAATTCAAATTTAGGTTTTTGATATGTAAATACATAGGAATTGAGTGGTATGTTTGTAAATCCTCCCAAAAAAGATATTATAAAATTACTTTTAAAACGTAAGCGCGTAAAAGTGCTTATCAATCATAAGATTTTTCTACATGCATGTCACTCACCGCAACTTGCAGTTTTGACAGGCATCATATGGAAAAAGGCACCGGCAACCACCATTGCCATTGCCTTATATCTAGATATCTAAGGGTTTATTTGGGGCAGCTACAACTGTTTCAAAAAGCAGCTATGAAGTTGTTGTTAGGATAACTCGCTGATAGAAAGTAGTTGTTGTTGAAATAGTTTATATGTTGGGATATATCTATTATTTTGCAACTATTTTTGAGAAAAAGACTGCAATGCACTTATGTATATGTGTTAATTGTAAGTTCATTATCATTTCAAAAATAATTCAAACAGAACACCACAAATAAATTTAAGAAGTTTACAAAAAAGTCAGAAGTCATTTTCACTTAACACCAAATAACAAGAATTTAAATTATAATAATAACAAGTAATGTTATTTGCTCCTCCTATCATATTCTCTTCCAGTTTTCTCACAAAAGTTTTGTATTATATTTTGTCGGCTTTCTTTGTTGAAATGTGTTATGGGTTAATTACTTAATTCTACTTCTTTCAGACAAACATTACAAAAAACAAGCACAACCTCTCTATCCTTTATGGCCAATTAAATCATTTTCTCTTGATTTGTCAATTGCAACTCGTTAGTGAGAAATATTAAATAAAATTATGAGAAAAGAGAAGCAATGAAAATTTGAAACTAAAGTTCATCTTCCATCCAGATAACTTAAAACAGAGAAATTTTAAAATTAGGAACAAAAATTCAAGGCTCAGAGTCAATAAAAAGATAAAAATAATCAACAATTAAACAATCAAAACAAGGCAGATGACCCATAAAAAAAGAATCTTGGTTGCCTTAGAATATTTTACGACAAACTCATATATATCAAAAAACATGGCAACATAAATGTCATCCTGAATAACCTCAAGGTCATATGACTCATCATAGTACCCTATATAAAAAAAATGATTCCAACTCCAATTTCAAAATCTTGGGATAACATATATAAAGAAATGATAGGCACTTTATAGACATTGCTACATATCTCATTATTAGTATACCAACCAATAATCGAAAAAAATTATACAAGTATAACCTTCTCGATCTATAAACCTACATATTTTTCAAACCCAACAACTCTTCAAGCAAAAAGCAAAATGTTTGAATCATGGTGGTTAACCCATCCCTTGGTGACATCCTTCAATGAATAGCGAGTGAACACCATCAAAAACCATGTGTCATAAATGCTCAAGTCATATTTACATACAATCAAAACCCTGATGTTATCTGTAAATGTATTTGTGTTGCTTCATTCTTCAAAAAAATATCATTAGTAACCAGAGCCACCATTCAGTTTGACTGTAATGTTTTATCCGATTCTTCTAAAATGCTAGAGTTTGGTAACTTGATATGTAAATACATAGAAATTAAGTTGCATGTATATAATATTTTTTAAAAAATAAATCTCTAATTGGAGCTACAAGAATAGTATTCAATTTTGCAAGGTTTATCTCCATGCAATCCTTGATTTGAGCGATGTGTATAAATTGATAATCCAACAAGATTAAAATTCACAATCAATCACAATAAAAATAGAATCACATTTCCTTAATGTACATGGCAATCCTACAAGGAAATTCATGTTCACATATTCCAAACAGTACTCATCATAAACACAGCCAACAAAATTCTGTTGTTGTGTACATTTATTTGTACTGCTTCAATCTCCAAAAAAATTCATTGGTAACCAAAGCCACTATTTTGCTTTACTGTAATTTTTTATCTTCTTATGAAATGCTAGAGTTTGGAAACTTGATATGTAAAATTCAAGCAATCTATGTTCACAGAATCTGCACATAAGTACTCATCATAAACGCAACGTAAACTCGAAGAACACAAGGTCCTCAGTAATCCAAGGAACATTAGCTCTTCAGAATAAATCAAATAGCACAAACTTCTCAGCATAACCACAAAGCACAGAAGGTAGTCATTATAAACCCAAAGAACATAAGGTAAAACACAGACAACAGAACCTTCTCAGCAAATAAAACCGATGAACACAAGGTCCTCAACAACCCAAAGAACAACTATTAGTCAGCTTAAACCTAAGGAACACCAACCTCTCATAACAAACTCAAAGCACAGAAGTTACTCATCATAAACACAAAGAACAGAAGCTTCTCTGATACTGGAGTCAACACAAATCATAATAGAAATGTAAATATTATTGATGAATTTGAAACGGTTACAAATAAAGGACTCATGAAAATAGAAAAATGACAACACAAACATAAAAAACACCCTAGGGCAAGGATGAGAATGGTGGATGGCACCTGGACATCAGGGACGTGGTTGTGAGGGCAAGAGAATTGGACATGGACTCTGGAAGTAGCTGGAAAGCGAGTGAAAGGAGTTGTGGTGGTTGTCTGATAGGGTAGAGGAGTTGGCGGCAGTTCTGGGAGGATTGGAGGAGGTTATGATCGAAAATGTGGCTGGCGACAGGGGAATAAGCGGTTGGAAGAGGGTTGTTGGCTGAGGGGAATGTTGGATAGTGAAATTGGAAAAGGAATTTGTGTGTGCTTAGGGAAGGATTTGGATGGAGTTGACGACTTGGAGAAGGTCAGTGTGCGAAAGGGGTACCAGGAGGGATATCGAAGCAGCGATAGCAAGTTGGAAAGGGAGAGATACACACCACTTCGAGACGAGTTATAGCCAGAATAATTTCCTGCTGTCGGATACAACCCTAGAGGAAAAACAGATGCCGGTAACAAAAATCTCAAGCAAAAAACTAACCCTAACCAAAGAAAAGAGGATATATATATATATAACTGAGGGGGAGGGAGTCCAACCCAGCCCAAACCAAGCGTCAGTCAGCCCTTATCCATCTAGCTGAACCGGTTATCCAGTTCAGCTCCCCTGGCCCCCGCGTCATTCTCACCCTAAACCTGAAGAGCTAGGGTACTCAGCAACCCAAAGAACAGAAATTACTTGGCATAAACCCACATAACAGAAGCTTAATAGCATAAACCGAAAGAACAAATAATACTCAGCCTAAGCCTCATAAAACCACATAACAGGGGAAGGAAGAAGAGGAGGAGCTAAGCCCAAAGCATTATAGCAAAGAGGTTTGGAGACTAACGAGAATGAGAATGAGAATGAGAATGAGAATGAGAAGAGACATAAAAAAAATTAAAGTTGTTTTTCGATACCTTCAGAGGAGAAACACACCTGAACGAGAACGAGAACGAGAACGAGAACGAGAATGAGAAGAGCAATCAAAGCAGCAAATATGCAAGGAGAGTAATGCTGATAGAGTCAAGGGAGAAGATGTCAAAATTGCAGACCGCTGGTTGTAAAATGACTTCGTGAAATGTCTATTTGCTTCAAAAGTTTTTACAGAATGGCGTCGCAAACAACACTACCTCAAACAACACAATGGCATGACTCGGGACCGTAACGCGGCCCAAACACACCCAAAAGCACTATGAAAATTGAAATAATTTGCAAGTATCACAGCCCAGTTCATAGTTTAGAAGTTCCTAAGAAGATGGAGAATACAAAGCAACGTTTCTGAAAGGCTACATGGCATAATTTCTGTACAAATATAACTGACCTATAGTCAGACAACCCAAACCAATTTTCCAAAGCCCAACATTATTATTCCTCCTTTTAATTTGTATTTTAATGGAAGTGCAATCAAATCAAAATAAAAAATTACATTACCGTGCAATTTTCAAGTCTTCTAAACTAAGATTTTGAAAATTGAATTGGATATTGTCCAAAGTCCAATTGTTCAACTAGAATTAAATGACAGTTGAATCAGATGATATAACAAACACTAGAAATATTTCAATATCAGTTAAACAAATGATAATGACGCATTAATAATGTTTTCACCAAATACAATATACTATTTTATGTCAGTTGAATATTTTGAATATGACTCTAAATTAAAATTCTATGACTTGATATTTTAATTTTCTTTTCAATTTTTAATCTAAATAATTTATTTCTAGCTATATGATAGGAATTAAAAAGAAAATTTGATTAATAGTAGAGCCAAAAGATACATAAAAAATCGGGCCAGGTTATTGGTTAAGTAGTTCAACTGCAGTTATGACTGATTCTATACGAAATTAATTTTAAATTTAGACCGAATCAGCCGAAGGACTAACTCACAGTTGAAGCCCGAGCTGTGTTGATTTTTAAAACTAAAATTTGAATTGTTTGAGGATCCTTCCAGAATAACTCAACTGCACCAGCCCTTGGAAATTTTTTTGAGTCAAAGCAGAGGCATAACAATCCTAATTAATTGTTTCAACATATTTTGATGTGATCAGCGTAAAAACAAATGGTAGGTAAGATATAATATTACATTCAGATGGTTTGCTGAACTTTCTTCGTTAAAATAGCATTTTAGGTTTGGATTCAAGTGTTGAGAATTGGACCTTATTTAGAGTCCTATTGGTAAAAAGGAAATATTGAAGAAGACTTGGGGTTTATTTGTAAAATATTGTAACGCCCTATTTAAGCCCGTGTTATGAATATATAGCAAATATTTTCCAAACAATTTTTACTATAGCTGGCAGAGTGGGAAGTGGGACTTCCAGGAAAGCAACAGCAAGTCGGAGGAAAGGAATGACGAGGATGAAAAATCGAGGATAAATACCACCTTGGGAGCAAGATACAGTTGGAGCACCACTCGATCTTTAGAGGAGAATCATGACTTCAAAACAAAATACAAGTAGAGTACCACTCGCTCTTTATTTAATTTTTTATAATAATTTAAAAATTCATCAAGCATGCAAAAAATAGAAAAAAATAAATGGCATACAAAAGCTTAGTTTGTATATTTTATCTATGTATTTAATCAATCAAGGCCATAAAATAATTATAAATTTCATCAAAATGTCGAGTACTAATTGTCATGACCCGGTCTGAAAGTTTAGAATTAACTAAGTTGGGAACTACAGTCAGCCAGTGAAAACATTCAAATAACTATCCAAAAGTTTAGAATTAATGGTATTTCCCTCTCTAGATCTCTCTGGCTCGAATGAGGGGAACGGTGAGAGTGGCGCACGTTTTAATTTCTGTGAGATGTGTCTCCTCTAACCACTGGCACCTATATATTTATCTTATTTATTTATTTTAGTATTATTCTTTTATTTCAGTTCTTACACTAATATTCAAGTCATTGAAAGATTCTACACATTGAAAAACTCAACAAACTTGTCATGCAATTGAAGCACATTATGAGAAAATTTTGATGCATCTTATTGAGGATCAAATGGTCTTAAAAATTTTCAAAATCACATATGCTAATAGTTTTATTATTTTAAGGAGCATAGAAGGTTATAATCTTATAATTAAATGTTACAACATATATATATTTAATCTTATAATAGTTTTATTATTTTAAGGAGCGTGGAAGGTTATGATCTTATAATTAATGTGTGTGTGTGTAGATAGATATATACATACATACATACATACATTTATTAAGATTTAACTAGTAATTAGACATCCATCAAAAAAGAATAAAACAAACCTTCCCATGACCATGTTGACCACCAGTTTCATATTTGCTCCATTTCCAACTGATCCAAGAAAGAAGGACTTCTTCCCTAAGACATCAAATGCAGGAATTGCAGCATCATATAATTCCTGCAAAGGAAATTTAACGAATCAAAACATAAAACTAAACAAAAAAAGCTTTCATTGGGATGACGTGGATCATTTTATATACAGGATCACATTGAAACAAAAATTCATTCATTTATTTATATTTTCCCTCAAAACTACAACATTTCTACTAACTTGCCATAAATTCCTTCCTTCAATACTAAGCAGCAAATACCTTGTTGTAAAATAATACAATAATTATTCACAAAACAATACAGTTATAGTTCATGAAATAGTAAAATCATTGCTCACATGAAAAAAATTTCAATGCACCGCGAGTGCTTGCTTTCCTTCATCGCCCTCTCTCTATCATCTAAAACCCCTAAATTCAAAATTTACATTACGAACAAATCTCAACCTTACCTCCCAAACCTCATTGATTTCATCAAACAAACCAGCAACAATCATTTAAATTTTGAACTTATCCTAATACTATCCTAACTAACTTTATCTAGCGCCAAAATCAAAATTAAATTAGTCCAAACCCAATTTTAAACCCAACTGACTCATTTTTTGTCCTTTTTTTTGTTCATCATTTGCATCATCTCATTTTTAGCCCATGACCAATAAAGCGACAATTCATGTAATTGTAAATTAATCTTTTGTGAACAATAAATTTCTTTTTTTTACCTCCTTTAGCTTCTTATTTATATATGTATTTCAGGGTTAATGAATAATAGTTGGGGATTTCTTATCAAAGAAAATAAAAGAGAAAAAAATCAACCAAAAGCAATTTATATTCTTCTATTGAAAGGATTCAAATCTTCATCAAGAACATCAATACAATTGAGGCACCAATTTCATAAATCATCAAGATATCAAAAAAATATAAAAATTAACAGGATTTCCAAATAAAAAAAAACGCAAGTTAAACTAAAGATAATATGAAGCTCATGCCTCTATCAGAACATAAAAACCCACTCAACTAGATCATTTTGTTTGAAGCCTGATGAAAATCGGAGAGTGATTATCTTCTTATTTAGGTTTTGTTTTATAAATAAGATACGAAATTTCCTATCCACCAGAACACAAATCAAGAGGATGTCATGAATCATGATCATCTATAATTTCACCAATAAAAGAGAGATAAGAAACTTTAGGAGTAGGAAGATTAGTTTCAAAGATATTAATTGCAGTGGTGTAAGAAGTACATCCATGGTGCTAATAGAGCCAACCACAATAGTTTGGAATCTAAAAAGTAAAATCATTTGGTTCCTAATTTTGAGAGTAAACTTAAGATAATGAAGAAGCGGCAAACTTAATGGATAAAATGGATCAAAATAACCATTTGAGTGCATCTCTTATGCCCGAATGTTTGATAGTCTCACATCAAGATGTGCTAATTAGGGATGCCTTCAAATTCAACTTCCTGTCAATAATCACCAGACAATGTGCCAATCCACACATCCTTTGGAAGCAGATAAGTAATGCCCATTTTCGACAAGACTCTGGCCATTCATGGTCGAGAAAGGCAAGCAGACATTTCCCTATCCGATATACAAAATTTTTCAATATAAATTAGCCCTCAAGATTAATTACATCCTCACCAATAGATAGAAAACACTTACTGACCTCTAAAAAGGTCTAGCAATGGCTCTATTCTACTTGAAGCAATGAAGCCCTAGCCTAGTCTAAATACCTCTAAAATATTCCTACCCTTCCGTGAGCTAATTTGTCCCAAAGCAATCTAGGGCAAGCCTTAGAGATCACTCTCTACACAATCAACTTAGGGGGGCCACCCATTATAGGCTTAAACTTGTTTAATATAACCCAAATTATGTGGCCAATTTGTAGTCCTGCATAAATTCATGATGGGCCAGTTCAGAACAGGCCTATTAAACCCAAAATGGTTTGGTCATGACCCATCCATGGCTTAAAAACATTCATTCATATTTTTGCATGCATTTCAAAATAGTGTTTTCTCTGAGGCAGCTTTAATAAAAGTTTGCTACAAATGCTAAATTTAAGAAAACTAAAATAAAATAAAACATTAATATTGTATATTTTTCAAACGCTGGCCAAGAAATGTATGATGAATTAACTTCTAATGGAAAATAAGGGATCCAACAAAAGGCAAATAATCCACCAATAAAGCGGGGAGGTGAGGGAAAAGGAGTGGGCTTGGGATGAAGTTTCTTTGAACTGTGCAAATCCACATGCCTTTAAATTCATTGATTCTAGCGGTGTGCACTT
The DNA here is from genome assembly GCF_001263595.1 of Phalaenopsis equestris. NCBI lineage: Eukaryota > Viridiplantae > Streptophyta > Magnoliopsida > Asparagales > Orchidaceae > Phalaenopsis > Phalaenopsis equestris. Next base: position 1,063,671 of record NW_018164464.1, read on the forward strand.
AGCCAGCTTGAATGGTTTGGTCTAGAATTAGCTAAACCGATTTATTCTGATTGTAATCTTAGAAAATTGAACCTACAAACTATTTTCAATCCAAACATTAGTTTGTTTAGTTCAGTTTGATTTTAAGATTATTCAGAATTGAACTTTAACAATCAAATTATCTTTGCCTTAAATAAAAGAAGAAGACAAAATAACCTATGTTAAAATTTATAAATTTGATACGCGTCATAAACAATGTCAATGTTGATATTCAATGTCACTTATTTATCTACAAGACTGCATTGATTTAATATTTTCAGAAATTAATAAAATTAGATTTTTGGTTTGATCAGTTTTATAAAAATAAAAATAAAACCAAAAGCCAAAAAATAAAGGTCAAAATTACAATTAATAACCGAACCAATACTTTGACAACTTAACCAAATCATCAAAATATGATTTGTTGGTTTAATTTTATTCTAAAAATGGACCCACCTAATCAAATCTGATCTTCTAGGGGACAAGATTCAATTTCTTCAAATCATTTCTATCAATAAGGGCTCGAGTATCATAAATCAACCTAATAATGTGAATAAGGAAAAATATATTCTCACCTTATCACCAGCAGCAAGTATTATTAACTGACCATCTTCAGCCGGCTTTTTGCTGCCAGAAACTGGAGCCTCAAGAAAACTTCCACCCTTCTTAGTAATAGCCTGCAGGAATAAAGACACAGAAGGTTAAGTAAAGTTTCAGTCTGTATGCCATCTGAGTGAACTAAATGAATTATAAATTGGGTTCTCTCGCCAAAAAAGCTTGATAGTTTCATATTACTAATTTGGGGCATTTACATACATACCACCCAATTCTCATTTATACAGCACTATATTAAATAAAAAAGAGCACAATCTTAACATTTAGAAAGAGAGATACACGTTTTCAAGCATAGGTAAGGTGGCATACATGTAAAAATTGAAGTTTAGGTGTTAGATTTGTAAATACATAAGAATTGAGTTGTATGCATGTAAATCTTCCTATTAATTTAAGGGTATCCCTCACTACTATCACCAGCATGAACGATGGAAAAGCATAACTGATTCGCAAAAAGGGAGTCTAATTTTTAATCTACCACATGGTTAAAGAGGACTGGTTTCTAGAAAAGTCATGATAGTTTAGAGTTTCCATATATATAAGATTTGTTCAATGAGAAAAAGGCTATGGCATTGGTTTCAATCATTGGAATTGTGAGCAAATTTTTAATGTTTTTTATTTTCTTTATCATATATGGTTGAATCTCCTCTATAAATGCATATTTTCAACAAATCCATTTTTTTCGATTGCGGGAATGTTTTGGAGATCGTGCATTAATGAAAATATCTTGAGATATTTTTTAACTTCGACGAATCTTGTGAGGTATTTTATTGGCTTTTAGTAAAATATCTTGTGGGACTTTTAAATAATTTCTACTCCAAAAACTAACGCAGGGCTCCCAAGGGGGGCTGAATCAGTTGGTTCATCTGAATCTATTCAACCAAGTGGGGAGCAAGAGCCGACCGATCCACGATGATGGGCGAGGTTGCCAACCAAGGGGAGGGGCCTCCCCCTCCTAATTATCCACTACATAGATTTGTTATTTTCTATTATAGAGTTAGTTTTTGCTTGAGATTCCTATCAGGACTAGGGGTGTAAATGAGCCGAGCTGGCTCGAGCTCGGCTCATTAACAAGTTCGTTAGCCGAGCTTATGAAGTCATGAGCTCGAGCTTGTCCTAGCTCGACTCGTTGGCTCGTGAGCCGGCTTGATTAGCCTACTGACAATCATTTCGACGCATTTTCTAGCGAGTTATCGTTGCATCCTCATCCAGCCACCACCAATACCCTCTCTAGTTAGCTACCGTAAAAATGGAATTTTTAGTTTAAGCTCACAAACAAACTCTCGAGTCGGTTGCTGCCAATATGAGCCGAGCTCGAGCTCACTATTTAGTAGACAAGCTGAACCCGATAAGGGCATGCCTCGAGCTCTAACACCCTAGCCAAGACAACCGTCGGTGTGTCTTTATCCCCTTCTAAGGTGTAATTGAAGAAGAGAATGTGCTTCCTCCTGTATCTGATCTGAGGCGGTGACCTTTTTCAAGGATTCAAATGGTGCCCTGACTGTAGCTCTATCGCAAAGGGATATTTATCCTTACCCAACCCCTTCGTAGACTTTTCATCCATCTACCTCGCTGTCGTTGTCTCCGGACAACCCTCCATGTGTTGTCTAGTGCCACCAACCGCCCCTCTACTTGCTTCCCTAGCCACAGATTAGTCCAACATGCTTGCATCCGCTCCTCCCTACACCGCACTGCCTCAAGCCACAGATCGGCTGCTATCTAGCCCCCTATCTAGCCCCTCCCTGCACCGCACTACCTCCAGCCACCTGTTGGTTGTTGTCTAGCCGCTCCTCCCTATGCCACCTTGTTGCCATTCATCTGTATTTTATCGTCCAGCCGCACATCTACCACCTCCAATCCCCTGCTTCCACTAACTTAACCACAACCCACTACTTGCATCCTTGCCCTAGGGAGTCTCTGGTATTTTGTGTTGTTAATTTTCTATTGTCAAGAGCCATTATTGTAACCCCATTTGAATTTATCAATAATATTTGTATTTTTACTCTGGTTTGATTTAACTACGATATCAATTGGTACTAAAGCTCGCCCAACCCTAGTCCTATTTTAGGATTTTCTAGCATCCACCATACGCAAACCATCTCCACTAAAATTTTTTGTTTCCATCACCAAATACTATTTCCACTCCCACAAAGCTCAAACCCTAATCATGCCACCAAGGAGATGCAGACCCAAGCTTACCCGGGAATAGATACAATGAGAGCTCTGTCGCTTCAACAGAAACTTGTGGAAATAGATGATGAAACCCAGGAGGAGGTTACCCTCGATCATGATATGGAGAATCTAATGGGAGAAAGAGGCGAGGATCTGAATCGCATCCATATAGATGACTTCAGTGGTGAGGAAGACAGATCTCGATGCTTTGAAATTTAATATTAGAGGAGGCTAAAAATAAAGGACATAAGAATTTTGGCATCAAAATGGATCTATTGGGAGTTCAATGGAGATATGCATCTGACCTTATCAAAGAATAACACATCTATTACAATCCCAGCTCGAAAATGTTTTAGATGCCATATATATGGGCAAATCGCCTCCAATTGCCCAACGAGTCGATTTGTGTCTTTTACCGAGCAGGGCGCAATGGAGGCGATTAGCAACTAGGAGACAAATGAAGAACGGTGTAAGGTGTATCATCTTCTACTAGATAAGGGCAAGATGCTCATGATTCGACGAGCCCTCTAGATTGAGAATACGAGAAATCTACAATAGCTCCGCCCAACGCCATAACATAAGACACCAGTTGTATTATGAATGAGAATGTATGTAGTCTCATCATCGATGGAAGGAGCAACAAGAATGTGGCATCTATGCAGATGGCAGAGAAATTGGGCCTCATAACTCAAAGACATTCTTAGTTGCATTCTCTGACGTTGTTGAAGAGAGAGATAGGGTCAGCAATTACCAGAGGTGCTTAGTGAAGCTTTAGAATAGGAGCTAGTTTTAGGATTAGATGTGATGCGACGTAGTACCCATGAAAGCCTACCACCTTTTTTTGGGGAGATCGTGGCAATTTGACTGTAAGGCTCAGCATGATGGATTCAGAAATACCTACTCCTTCACCGAGGAGAGGAAACGCATTTTCCCTTCTATAGATCCTGAGATCAAAGGTGTCCTTACTAACAAAGCAGCGTCTGTGGGACTAGTTTTGGTGAGGATGGAGAATGAAAGGATTGAGAAATTAATTCAAGATATAGGACATTCATGACAGAGAGCATTACAAGACACCACGGTCGATAGCTTACAGCTACGGCCATCACCATTCGGGGAGGTTCAAGCCCAAGCCAGATTAGTAGTGAGCTCCAAAAAGATTAGACCGATATGGATGCTTGCTCGCAAGTGGGGAAAGATCCTCAAGTGCCTTGGGGATGGTACTGTCACCAATGGGATACAGGTGCTTCTCAGACCACAGTGGAAGAGCCTTCAGCCCTAAGAGGTTACAACGGCTCCATCATCTGCATTAGGCATATAATCTTCGACGAATGAGGTCTAAGCTCTCCCAACTTTGAGAGATTGACACGTTGCTCTCAAGGGGGGCTGAAACGGTTAGTTCATCTGAATCACTTTAGCCCAAAGGGGAGCAAGGGGGAGCCGGTCCCTGATGATGGGCAAGAGTTGTCACCCAAGGGGAGGGGTCTCCCCCTCGTAGTTATCTACTATATATATTTGTTATTTTCTCTTTTAGGGTAAGTATTCTCTTGAGATTTCTATCAGTACAGTGGCCCGCATTCCGTTGTCCCCTTCTGGGTTCTATCTGAAGGCGAGAAGGTGTTTTGTCAGTAACTCGTCCTAGATGGTGACCTCTGAGAGTTCAAGTGGTGCTCCGGCTGTAGCTTGATCTCGGGGGAATATTTATCCTCACCCAATCCCTCTGCAGGATTTTCAACCATCTCCCTCACTGTTTTCATCCCTAGACAACCCTCCATCTCTTGTTCAATGCCACCAGCCGCCTCCGTACTTGCTTCCCTAGCCACCGACCAGTCCAACCAGCTTGCAGCCCTCCTCCCAGCACTGCACGGCCTCCAGCCCCTGTTGGTTGTTGTCCAGCCGCTACTCCCTACACCACCGCACTGCTTCTAGCACTTGTTGGTTATTTTCCAATTCCTCTCTGCACCGTACTGCCTCCAGCCACCTGTTGGTTGCTATCCAGCTCCTCCCTGCACTGCACTGACTCCAGGTACTAGTTGGTTGTTATCCAGCCGCTCCTCCCTACGACGCCTTGCCGCCAGCCACCTGTATTTTGTTGTCCAGTCGCACCCATACCACCTCCAATCCTGTACTTACAATAACTCAGTTGCAACCCGCTACTTGTATCCTTACCCTAGGGAGTCTCTGGATTTTTGCATTATTATTTTCCTATTGTCAAGAGCCTTTGTTGTAACCCCTTTTGAATGTCAGCAATAATATTTGCATTACTATTGTGGTTTGGGTTAACTCAAGTATCAAACACATTCTTTTTCACTACTAAAAATAGTCTTAAAAGAAAGGATTTAATATCTCACGAATATGAATACATAAAAAAAGAGGGGAAGAGAGAGAGAGAGAGAGAGAGAGAGAGAGAGAGTGGGGGAGGCCACCAATAGATTGAATACAGAGGAATATTTTTTGAAGAATTGTGCATAAATCTTGTACAAAATTTTTGAACTTCATATATGTTCCACAAGACGAACAGATCGGATGTGACGAGAAGGAATAACGATGGCATAGGGTCCAAAAATTCATGTTTCAACATATAACATAATTGATAAGACATTGTCCTAAGAATGAACGATTATTGAATTATTAATAAACTATTCATAATTTTTTTATAATTAATGCTACTTAAAGCGCATCATACTATATAGAATGCGCTAAGACTCCAAGATGTTTTTCGTTATGATGCATCATTCACTGCTGAAAAATAAACATCTATGAGCAATATATATAATGATCTACCATCTTAAGATACATTTTATGCTATGATCCAAAACGAAACCCTCTATCTTGTGAAGTTATGAGCATTTCAATGTAATTATGCTCTTCTCAATAAATAAGGTATTTTGTATTAAAATTTAAATAATAGCTAATTGTCGTTGCCATTTCGATTGATGGGACAATTTTTTTGGTTTCTTGGCCAATTGCTTGGAGTTTTAGATAGGTTCTTTTTATCTGCAACCCTTGAAATCAAAAAAATCAAACATAATCCTACATGAACTAGCTTGAGATTTGTTGGGCTTTCATGCATTGTTCTTTCTATTAAACTTTAAATGATTTTTTTTTCTTTTTTACCTTTCACTTCAAAGATTTCTTCAGTCATCCCTCTTCTTGTCATAGCCCGGCCCAAGAGGCTTAGATATTTCAAGACTAGAACAGATAGTCGGACGGTAAAATTAAAATTTTTTTTTTCATTTTCTATCATTAACAATTTATAATCCACATAAATTGAAAAGTTCATAAAAGATAATAGTTTAATATACCAAATAAAAGTTTGCATTTTTGTTTGTAGATCTCGTCTTCTATATACTTTCTCTCCTCTGTTACTCATCTTTATTAATATAATCTTAAAAATTATATAATAATTTAAATAATATATTTATGATATTTGCTTGTGAAAGAAATTTAAAATTTCTACATGTATTATTTTTTATTTTGCTTTTCAAAATTTAATATTTTAACTTTAATACACATCTTACTCTTAATTTGTACATTCGTCTCAGGAGCATCGTCTAAATATAACCTAACACACCCTTGATTAATATATACATCGCCAACACAATAGGCAGCAAATGAGCTCTATTATTGTATGACGTAGAAAAATACATTCTCAACCTAATTGATATTCTCTCATCAGCACAGTAGTTCGTGATCGACATTATACTATTTTTTGAGGTGGTAGAAAAATATTTACTCATACGGGTACTTTAGCGTCCCTAACAGTACCATAAAAGGGTGAATTTCTTTTAGCATGCACATACGAACATTCATGTATATGATATTTTCATTTCAATCATCATAACACATTACTTTTTTATAATACATCCTATCTACCAATAAATAAATGCACGTCAACTAGAAACTAAATATCATATAATAATCTAATATATTTCTAGAAAAATTAATATGAAATTATTTATGCAGCAGTGTTAGCATACATATTTAATACATAACAATATGAAGAATCAAGTATAATCTAAGTCTCAAAGATATATAACATGCATATGAAAAAGTGAAATCAGGAATACATTTATAATATAAAAAATATTACTATAATTTATAAAAATAATTAATCATATCGATCTTAGATGATTTCTTTTCTCTTAATTTTTGTCATCTCTTTCAGGTTAACACCTATAATAATAATATTAAAAATAAGTTAATCATATTATAATTAACTCTTTTCTTATTCACTTTCATAAATTATCATATGTTTTCAATCCTTAAAATTATCTATTAATATTTTATTCTTATTAATTTATTAGCTCTGTTGTTATACTATAATATTTTATTTGATTCTTTATATATCAACATATAAGCATAAGTGGTTACATTAAATTAATTAATATTTAAATTATATTACTAATTTGATATTTGGAATTTTGTTATCTTACCACAATATTTAGATTTGATCAATTAAATGAATATTATTTTTTTAAATCCTAGTTACTATTCTAAATTTTTTCCCATAATCATCAAATTTATTCTCCATGTTTTTTTGCATAATTAAGCAACATTCCATTAAAATTTCAATTTGTAATTCTAATTTTCAAATCTCTTATTTTCATTTTAGATATATTATAACAGTATCTCTTTAAATTTTTTATTTCTCATTTGTCTTAGTTAATAACTTAATTTAGCAATATCCTTTTTTTTTTAGAAAGCCCAAAAGGCTAATATATTAACTAAAAAGAAAGATACAATGTGTGGGAGGGCCCAAGCATGACACCCTGCCCACACAAAAACCACAAATCGTTCCAAAACTAGAAAACACAGAAAAGTACATTAGAGACTTAAAGAAAAAGCCTAAAAGTGTCGAAATACAAAATATCGGGTGGCTAGAGAGCGATTCAATTTGATCTTGCCTCTACCTCTAGTTCTAGGGAAGGAGCAAACTAATAAGTTGGTAAGATGATTGTCATTGTCAGTAGTAACCAATGTATCATCCAATATGTTCCCTAGCTGGAATCGGACTCCATTCATCTTCTTTCTCCTTGAGTAGGCCTGTAATTCATCATCCGAGGATTGACTCATCTGATATTGGTTTAAAGTGTGTTGGAGATGTGCAGGTTGTTGAACATTAGAAGGAACTACATGTTGTACCGGCTGAGCTGTTATTGGATCATAGGAGCACTCTTGTGTGTCTTGACATGTAAGTGAGTCTTCTTCAATAACAATTGGTGGTATAAGCACAAGTGAAATTCTCATATTTCTTATTCAAAGCTTCAACAAAAATATTATGTATATGGGTAAACCGATCCCTGCAAATTTAAAACCTTACCAAAATATATCTAGCCTAAACGTGGAAATGAAACAATTCTGAAATAAACATAAATAGGAAGAGAATGAAATTTAATCAAGAAGTTCCCCGAATTGTCTCCCATTAATAAGAGGGTCGGTCATCCTATATTTCCACACCTCCAAGGGGTCGTAGATGTTGTAGAGATCAAGCTTGACATTAAACTCTAAGAAGTTTCTTGGCAAAAAAGTTTTGCTAAAGCATCAGCAATTTGTTAGTGTGTCAGAATGTAACAAGTTGTATAATTTCACCGTTAACTAGGGTTGTCAAAACGACCTGTTGTTCATGAGTCATTAAGTAGCTCGTGTTTGATTCGTTCGATAAGCAAAGGAGTCCAACACGAACAAAGTTCGTTCGTTCGTGTTCAGCTCGTTTTGACTCGAAATAATCACAAATATATATATATATATATATATATATATATATATTGAAAAGCTCAATGGCTGATTTTATTGAAATAAAGAAGATACATAAAGGTTTTATGAGAGGGCCCAATAGATGCACCCTACTCATACGATACCAAGTACAACAATACCCCAACTAAAAGATACAGATAGACTCAAAAAATTAATAGTTGCAGAAAACAAGTAACTAGGGACGAACCAGTTTAGTTATGCCTCTTCCTCTAGTTTTAGGAGCGGAGTCAGATAACAAACTTTGAAGTGTCGTGTCATTGTCAGGAGTAACCAAAGTATCATCCATTAAATTTCTAAGTTGGAGTGTGTCAATCATTGGATAAGGAATGACAGGTTTACACATCTAGAAGGAAGAAGAATGAAGACCTACTTGAGCTCAGGAATTTGATGGATGATACTTTGCTTACTTCAGGTAATGGTACGCACATCACCAATTTGTTAGCCGGTTCTCTTCCGAGAACTCGAGGTAGAGGCAGGACTAAACTAGGTCGTCCCTAATTTTTTGTGCACGTTGGTGGCTTTTGGTTTTTTGATCTTATATGTATCTTTTTTTGTTGGATTTTGTGTGTATTGTATCGTATGGGTTGAGTGCCTTCTTTTAGGCTCACTCATACAACCTATTTGTATATTTTCCTCTTTAATATATTTGTCCTAAAGCTTTTACAAATATATATATATATATATAAGAAGATGGGTATATATATGTATGTATATGTATGTATATATATGTATGTATATATATGTATATATATAATCAGTATTTTTTTAGAATAGTTTAATTGACCACAAGTCTACAAAGATTTATAATCAATTAAAATTACTATTTAAAAATATAATAAAAATATTAAACTCTATTTAAATGAATATTTTATTATAAATAACAATATTTAAATCTCTCAATACCCTTAACATCCTACGGCTGTGTGATTAGAGTTGTCAAAATAGTTTATTGTTCATGAATAACTCATGTTCGGCTCGATTAGCAAAGCATAAAAAAAATTTTTGAGTTCCATATATAAATGAGTCGAACAGGAACAATGATATTTTTTAACAAGTCGAGTCTAAACTCGCTCAAGATCGGTTCGATTACACCCCTAACGGTTGAATGCATGATTAGGGTTGTCAAAATGATTTTTATTCATGAACAACTCGTGTTTGACTCGCTAAGCAAACGATAAACATGAACAATTTTTTTGTATTTGAAATATAAATGAGCTGAACACGAACAGTGATATTTTTTAGCGAGTCGAACACGAGCTGAGACCAGGCTCGTTTACACCCCTACCGTTAACTTTTCCATAGATAGTGTATGTCAAGTTCAATATGTTTGGTCATGTTATGATGCACAGGGTTCTTAGTAATATTGATAGCTGCTTGACCGTCACAAAATATTTATAAAAGCCTATCATAGGTACACCTTAACTCCACCAATTTTCGTCCATATTTCTAAGGCAGGTGTCCTATACTCTAATTATATACTGCTTCTGGAGACAGCTTCTTACTTCTCCATGTGACTATATTTTCCCATACATAGGAGCAATAACCTATGGCTAACCTTATGTTAGTGAATTCTCTAGCCGAACTTGCATTAATGTAGACTTCTAATTCTATGATTTTGATTCTTTCAAATAATAATCCATAGCCAAAAATCTTCTTAGGAAACCTCAGGATTTTGTACACCATCTCTAAATGCTCTTCGTTTATGTTATTTATATATTAGCTCACAATACTAACAGAGTATGCAATATCCGACCTACTATATGTGATAGATGAGTTTTACTACCAATCTTTGACATGTTACCTTATCCACAAATATACTTTCTTCTCCTCAATTAAACTCCAGTTAAGATCCATTGGAGTATCGACAGATTTGCATTCAATCATCAATATTTCCTCTAGCAAATATGGGACGTATTTCCTCTGTGATATAATAATAATATTTTTGGACCTTGCAACCTTAATACATAGGAAATATCTCATTGTTCATATTCCTTGATTTCAAACTCAATGGCAGCCAATTCTTTGATTTTAAGAATTTCTTTTTAATCGTCACCAATAAGTATCATAAGTACACCTTAATTCCTTAATTTCTCTTTCATCAGCAATATTGAATGTTGCTTGACTATCACAAAATATTTATATAGGCCTATCATAGGTATTCCTTATTTCCTTCACCAATTTTTGAATCCATATTCCTAAGGCAGGTGTCCTACACTCTGATTTATACTGCTTCTGGAGACAACTTCTTACTTCTCCAAGTGATTATATTTTCCCATACATAGGAGCAATAACCTGTGGTTGACCTTTTGTCAGTGAGTTCTCCAGCCTAATTTGCATCAATGTAGACTTCTAAATTTATGTTTCTGGTTCTTTCAAACAATAATCCATAACTAGAAATTTTCTTAAGAAATCTCAGAATCCTATGCACCATCTCTAAATGCTCTTTGTTCGAGTTATTCATATGTTAGCTCACAATACTAACAGAATATATAATATATGACATACAATAGGACAGATAGATGAGTTTTCCTACAAATCTTTGACATCTTACCTTATGCACGGATATACTTTCTTCTCCTCAGTTAGTCTTTAAATTAGAATCCATTGGAGTATCGACAGATTTACATCCAATCATCAATATTTCTTTTAACAAATCTGAGATGCATTTCCTCTGTGATATAACAATACTTTTTTGGACCTTCCTACCTTAATGCTTAGGAAATACTCATTGTTCTTATTTCTTGATTTCAAATTCAATGGCAATCAATTCTTTGATTTTATGAATTTCTCTTTCATCGTCACAAGTAAGTATCTGTGCAACAATCTTACCTCCTTGAGGGTGTTTGCAACAATTTTAACTCCCTAAATGTTTTTTTTATGAATAACATATGATCAGCTTTAAATTGAGAATATATATTAAATCTCATATTTTTAGCAAACCTTTCAAACCAGATCCTTGGTGATTGCTTAAGATCATAGAGTGACTTCTTGAGTTTGCATAGTAGGTGTATGTTGGAATCATTCTCATTCTTGGTAGCATCTCTATGTACACTACTTAAAGATCCTCATTCAGAAAGACATTTTTTTATGTCAATTGATACAGTTCACATTTCTTGTTAACAAATATTGAGAAGAGAACTATAATAGTGTTCAGTTTCACAATTGGTGTAAAGGCATCCTGATAGTCAATCTCATAGGCTTAAGTGAAACATTTTGAAATCAGTTTAGCTTTGAATCTCTCAATAATGCTATCAGCTCTGTATTTGATATTGAATACCCATTTGCATCCAAATGGCTTCTTAACCTAAGGAAGCTTTGTAAGAATTCATGTGGCATTATGTTTTAGTACCTCAATGTCCTCTTCAACTATTTTCCTCTATTCTAAAATTTTAAGAGCTTAATGAATGAATTTAGAAACTTACACACTATCAAGGTTAGATGTAAAAGCTTTATTGGGAGAGAATAACTTCTTAAAAACCACATTATCCTTAATTGGATATTTAGTACATCTTCCCTAGTCATCAACACCAGAAGAGGAAGGAGATGACTCACAAATTCTAGACTCCTCATTACCCGAAATTTCAGGCGAAAGTGGACTCGATTTTTGGCTTGAGCAGTTTTAACTTTACAAGTTTTCTTGTATCTGCACAAAATTTTCCTTCCTCATTGTGTAAACGAAGATTTTTGTTATGAGCATAAAGTTGGTTGGTTGGATATCCTCAAGTAAGATATTTTCAAGCAATAGTGTTTGGGAAATATAAAGGCTAGGTGAAAGTGCAATAGGTTGTGAGGTGTCATTAAGTGCATCCAAAAATTGATATTCATTTCCGCTCTCCCCCTAAACATCAAATTTGGGATATTATGATTAATTTTTACAAAACGTGACATATAAGTTGCAGTATTTATTGGTAACACGTGAATAGCACTTATAGCCCTTTTTGTTGGAAGCATACCTAAAGAAAGTATATTGGAGGGATTTAGGGTCAAATTTTGTGTGGGTTGGGGAATGGATGTGAAAAAATAATGCACACCAAAAAAAATTTAAGAGGTACATTAGAAGAAAATGCTTTGATATGAGAATAGGTATTCATAGATATGTAGTGTACTGAAATTAAATACACGGCTAAGCATTCAATTGATAAGAAATATTGTAATAAGAATTGCTTCTCCCAAAAATATTTTTGAACTTTATGGAAAATTATAATTGAGCACGATACCTCAAGGAAATTTTTATTTTTTCTCTCAGCTATCCCATTTTGATTGTGGGATATCAATACATGAACTCATATGGATGATTCCATTTTTTAAAAGATAGGATCCAAGGATAGAGTTGAAATATTCATTTACATTATCAATTTTGAGGATCTAAATTTTGCATTGGAATTGAGGTTGAATCATATCATGAAAGATATGAAAGATTTTAGCAGTTTTAGATGTCTACTTCATTAGGAATATCCACATGGTTTTGGTGTGATCGTTAATGAATGAAACAAACCATCTAGCCTCACTTAGAATTCTAACTTTTAAAGGTTCCCAAATATCATCATTGATAATAGAAAAATGATGTGAGGATTTGTACTGGGTCATGGGATAAACATTTCTATTGTGTTTGATAAGTTGAAAAAGCTCACATTGATAAGTACTAAGTTTTGTATTCATAAACAAATAAAGATATAACTTTGTAACATAATTAAAATTAGGATGACTCGGACAACAATATCATAATATTTAAAATACTCAGAGACTCAAGGAAAAAATGAATGTGGAATCACTTATTTTTTAGAGAGAGACTTTCTTTGAACAGATATAAGCCTTGATGGATTTTAGCATTGATAATCACCTTCCCCGAATCCATCACCTGAAATTCATAAGAGTTTGCAAGGAATTTAGTTATCATTTCATATCATGAGTAAGCTTATTGGTTGAAATTTTACAATCCAATCATGAAACATATCAAACAAAGAAAAGAGTAATATTCAGAGAGAGCTCCACATCTCCTTTTCCAGCTTATTTTAGTGCAATTAATCTGCAAGTCCGACATAACTAGATGTAGAAGCTTCTTGATAGTTGACTATAACATTGATATATTCAGTTATATGATCAAAGCTTCTGAATATATAACCCAAGGTCCAAATCTTCCATTGTTAGCAAGACGAGAGTACGATATAGTACCATGGTTTGTCATGAGGTTGGTGTGTTGTTCTGAAGTACCCCCAAAAAGTTTTTTCAGCACTTCAAGTTTTTTCCGTGGTGATGGTTCAGTTGACTCTTCAAATGTGGTAGTAACATTAGTCTTACTCTCTCGATCTTTCCTTCCATGTCCACGTAATCTGTAAGCTTTCCATAGAGTTTCCAATATTTATCTTCGACGTGCCCATTTTTCTTGCAATAGTCACATGTAGGACGATTCTTCTTGAATTTTGCGTCATGGGAAGAATTACGAGAGTACATAATTGAGCTTTCAACACTTGAAGAACTCCCATTTGCAGTCATCATAAGCTTCTTTCTACTCTCTTATCTTCTGACTTCAGCAAAAGCTTCACAGGTAGATGGAAAATGCTTTTTTCCCTTGATCCTCCTCTCATTTCATCAAATTCCTTAATCTCACTAAGAATTTGATAGTTCTCCTTCGATAATTGATTTATACATTTCAACATCATGGACATTTCCACACATATGATTTAAACATATCCAATGGAAGCCAATATTTTGTCAAGTTGTTGAAACATTGGGTGACACTTAACTCTCTTTGAAAAAAATCATGCAGTTTGGTTTCTATCTCAAACAATTTTGTATTATTCTCCGTGTTGGAATAAGTTTCTCTTGTAGTCACCCAGATTTCTTTGGTTGTTTTGTGAAGCGAGAAAATTTCCCCTACTTCAGTGGTCGTTGCTTCACTAGTCAATACAAAACCATATAGCCTTGAATCTTTCAAGCGAGATGATTTGAATCAGTGAGCTCATAAACTATGTCATCTCCTATGAAATGTTCCTCTTTTTATTTTCCACAAATGTACATAAAAATAGATTTGGACCAGTAAAAGAAGTTAAGGCCTTTGCATTTATGGTTTGTGATAAAGGTAGAGTTTGAGGGTTGTTTGGAAAGAACTTCTGGTCTCTGATTCAAAACTAACCTTTGAAGTAGAACTAGACGTCTTTATTCAGTACATGGTAGGGGTGTCAAAAATTAACCCAACACGCCAACACGACTCGAACTCAACTTGAAAAATCTAATTTAGGGTTGACCCAAATATTTTTTGAGTCGAATTCGGATCAGAAAATTCAACCCTGTTTATTATTCGGGTCGGGTTTGGATTGAACCCAAAAACCCAAACATGACCCGAATAAGCATGAAAGTTCGGCTCGGGTTCAGCTTAGCGGATCAAGCTCTGGTTCGGGTCTTAGTTTTTGACCTGTTTATTATTTGGGTCAGGTTTGAGTTATAACTCTATTCGGGTCGAGTCAATTTTGGGTCTAACCTGACCTGACCTGCTGACCTGAATTGACACCCCTACTAATTGGCCATAAACCCTATGCACATTTAGGGATGGAAAGAATTCCTAGTTGTGGCTAGCTACCTGTTCCTGGCTGCTCTTGTTGCAGGATAGGAGTCGAATGAATTTCCTAGATAATGCTTGCTCGGGAAGGAGCGGATGGGTCATCGGCGGAAAGATTGAGCAATAGAGAGAGGAATGTTGCAGTGAAGCTTGCAGGAGACCGAAAGCCAACAAAAGGACAGGAAGTCTGTGGGAAGATGCCTGCATGAGAAACAACGGATTGCGGCCTGCATGAGAAACAGCGGTGAAGTGCACGTCTGGGTCACTGCCATTATGAGAAATAACAGAAAAGTGCATGACAAGATTGCTGCCTGCGTGAACTAATTGAAGGGAGGATTCCAGTGAAGAAAGGGAGCAGAAGACAGAGTCGGCAAGGACCTGCAGACTGGCTGGCTAGTAGTTGCATGAAGAATTTTGGTGTTGGACGACTATTGGAGAGACTCCAATGGCTGAAGGAGAGCTAGGGTTTGTTTCATCGCTCTAGTGCCGTAAAGAAAAATGTGGGAGGAATTCTCATGATTTTAATCAAAATCTTCAACTAAAAAGTTACATATATAAGGAAACCGACCCCTACTAATTTTTAATTTTACCAAATAGTCTAAACATATAAATGAAATAATTCTAAAATAAACATAAATAGGAAGAGAATAAAACTATTCAAGAAGTTTCCAAAATTTTCTCCAATTAATAAAAGGATCGATCCTCCTATATTTCCACAGTTATTATTAATATTATTAACTTTAAGACTTACATAAATTGTCTCGGCTTAGAGAATCAGCTTAACTTCATCTCAATTTTCTGGCGAGACTCCATCTGGCCGACTAACAAGTCCAACGCTAAACTTCCGTTGACATCGCCTTCCTCCATCGCGTTCACTGCTCAAGCTCACGAAAGGTAAAAACCCGAAAGAAGATCTCAAGCTTCGATCATGTGGTCTAACGCTCGCCTCACCTCCTTCGCTTGCTTTTGTTATTATTGCTTCCTCCTCCCTACAACTTAGTTTGTCGATACCCATACTCAAATATAAGCCCATTGTTGCTCTCGTTTTGCTCGATTTGGCTAGACCAGGGACACTGATCGTTGTGTCTCCATCTTCTCCACCTCTGTCTTCCTCCATAGAGCTACTCGACAATCACGTGTGCAGTTGATCCTTCAACCTCCTTCTCCCTCTCGCTCGATTCCTGATCTATACTCCTTTTCTATAGCTCCATCTCCCGATCTCCTTCCATCTCGAAAGCAGAACGTTAGCCTTACAAAAGATTAAAACCAGGCGTTACACTTCTTTCCACCAATTCTGTAGAGCAATCATTGCATCTTCACCTATCCTTCTAAAAGTCAGCCATTTTGTTGTTCTTCCACTACACTGAATCCACGGGAGGATTTAGGAAAATGTAAAATCAATAAGTAGGTCTCCTTACTTCTAAGGATAATAAGGACCAAAAGATCTTCATGTCAATGTTGACCTCATTTTTATGAGGTTTTTCCTTTCTCTTCATAAAGTCTAGGGTTTTAGGTTCTCCCTCTTTGACTCTCCTAAAGGACTAGTATTGAAACCCACCTTACATAGAACTTCAAACCACTTCTTAAATCATTTTTGCGAACACTCAACTTTTAGTTGCAAGGGCTAAGGACCAATATGTGGAGTGCCCAAAAATGAGTTCCCATAGGATCAGAAGGCCTTAGGTGAACTCTTCGTGAACACTCGCGAACACCGCAAGTTATGCATTCACTGCACCACGAACGATGTTGACTTGAATTGACATGACCGTCGACAAACTTGTCCGAATGACCCCGGATGGCGAAACGAACTGCGTCGGTACGTCCAGAACGTCAATTTTACCTAGGAATGACACTTGTATTGCTATAATTCCGCACACAAACAAATCGCATGCAAATCGATGAATTCGTCCGAACGATCCCGGATGAAGAAACGGACTGTGTCGGCGCGTCTGGAGCATCGAAATTATCTAAAAAGGACGTAAGTTTGTCATGACTTCATGCACAAGTAAAAAATGCACAAATCAAGAATTTTAAATATTAAACATTATAAAAAATAAAAATAACAATAATAATAAAAGAAAATCTCACTTAAACCATAACTCACACACACCGCCTCCGCATTCGGTTGACTCTCTCTTCAGCCCGAGCGAAGCCCTAGCTTCCGCACTTCTCTCCCATTCAAAACCCAGATGCGGCATTCTCCCTCTCGCTCGACATTTCGCCCGAGCCTGATTCCTCCAGCGCCTCGCCCCCCTCGAGCCCCACTCAACCGAACAGCTCGCCAATCGCGAGCCTTCCTCTTGGCCCACCCTTCCTCTCCCCTAGGCCGCCCGTTCCTTCTCCCTAAATATGGTCCTTCTTCTCCCGTCACCTTATTCGACCACCTTGGGGCTGGTGGGTCTGGTAGGTGGTGCATTTCATCTCCTTATTTGCCTATAAAAACCCTATCTGGGGAAGTTTTTAGGGTTGGCCAAAAATTTTGAAGAGGTGAAGGTTCTGTCGGATTCGTCGCTAGTTTCCTTTCCTTGGAATTTTGTTTTTTTTTTTTTTTTTTTTTTTTTTTTGTTTGCAGCAAGTGAGCCGAAGGGTTTTGAGGTTGGCGAAGTTTTGGTGTGAGGAGAGGGGCGCTGCAGAAATTTTCTCTAAGCTTATGCTTGCTTTTTTTTCTGGGCATTTAGAGTAAGGAGTTCCTTCTTTCTTTACTCTGTTTTGGAATTTATTACAAGCCTTGGAGGAAACTTGTATTAAAGGTTCATATATATAAGCATCTTCTGAACGATTTTGATTGTCTTACTTTCTCCATTATCAAGTCAAAGTTGGTTGTTGCCTCATCTATATTATGATTTACAGATTTTCATTGGCAGAAATTTTAACAATGTCCATTCCCTATCATTCTTTATTACGGGAAAGCTTGATACGATTAGTATTTTATGTTGTTGATTATTGCAGTATTTGGAAAGCTTGATGTGCAATGTGCAATTCCTGTATGCTTACGTATCTGATATTGGGTACTGAGGCTTAGAACTTAGTCACAAGTACTGTCAATTATAATATGTTGCATATTTAGCACCGTGGATTTTAATTAATGCGTGTATAGAAGTTTAGAAGTTAAGGTATATAAATATAAAAGATTTGTTTGAGGTATCTACATCCTGCTAATATCTTTAACGGAGGGGATTTCAAATATAGCATGGTGACTTTGTGCCTAAAATCTGAGACACATATATGCAATGCAATTCTTTTGCATTTCCATACATAAGCACACAATAGTATCTAATGCCTGAACTTTGAAACCTGTATATGAGATTGTTTCATGCTCACATCTTCACATATATAACATCTAAAGTTTGAAAGCAAGTGTACAGATTTTTCAATTCATCAAGTATTTACATGTCTAGCATCTCTACCTTTCCTTTTACATTTATGTCACCCAATCTTCCATATCCCATTAAAATTATCGAGTTGTATGTTAATACACACAAATTATGTGGTATGCATGTAAATTGTCTCTAATTCATTTCATTGCTAGCTCTATGTATTTTATTGGAATGTATACTTTTGATGTTTTGATTTATTAAAAATACATATGACATGCCTGTAGGGGAAATTCCTATGTAGTAATTCATGAAAGTTGTGATACCCCGCTTTTACAAATATCTGAAAGTTGTCATGTGACATTTGCGAAAGTTGGAAAGTTGTGATGCCTCACTTTTATAAAAATCTGAAAGTTTTCATGTGAGATTTGCAAAAGTTGGAAAGTTGTGATGCCCCCACTTTTACAAAAATCTGAAAGTTTTCATGTTACATTTGCAAAATTTGGAGAGTTTCGATGTTTTACTTTTGCAAAACCTGAAAACTTTAAGTGTTTTATTTGAAAATTTTGGAAAGCTTACAAATACTTTGGTGCTCTACATTTGAAAAATCAGAAACTTTTCAAACTTTATTTGGAAAGTTTTGGAAAGTGACAATGCTTTACTTTTACAAAATCTGAAAGCTTTAAGTGTTTTATTTGGAAAATTTGGAAGTCTTTTCGAGTCATTTTGATTTTTAAAGATCTGAAAGCCTTTGAAGCTTCTTTTTTTTTTTGAAATTTTGAATTGTTTCATTTGGGACTTCTTTAAATACTAAATTGGAAGTCTTAAAGCATTACTTTTACGCCATTTTAAATGTTAAATTCCTATTGTTTTGAAAACTTCAAATGTTCTTTTCGACTCCAATTTGTTTGATGCTTTGGGAATTGATTTGATTATTTGTTTTTAAAAGAATTTAAACGTTGTTAGACTGATTCACTTGCGGTTTCGCTTTTGTGGCTTTGTTGATTTTTTTAAGCGGGTCGGCCTCCTCCGCTTATTTGGTTTTGTTTTTATTTTTCTTGTCAATGGTTAAGTTAAAAATGAGAATTAATGATTTAATTATTTTCAGGATTAATTCACGCCTTTAAAAAAAATGTGGGTAACCAGAGAGGAGGGAACTAAAAGAAAAATAATGATAATTAGTTTATTGAGATGATTAAAACCAAAGAGGAAATATGGTAGCAAATCATTCATCATTTTTTTTACATAAGGATAAAATTGAAATTGTGAGAATTGTTGAGAATTGGGAGAAAGTAAGAGCTTAAATAATTCAAGAGTTAGGGGCATGAATTGAAAGATCGATAGGCTATCAATTAGGACCCCTAAGCATTGGTTAGACTTAAGCCTAATTATTTTAATTAGAATTGAAGCACATTTCATGAATTTGTTTGGCAAAATTATAGGTTTACCCCCTAGGTCTTAAGAGCATGATAGTGAGCTAAGTTTGATCCAAAGATGTTCGATGATTAGTTGGAAAATACTTAATTGAAGATAACACTTCAAGCTCAAGTTAAAGTGTAGACTTCCTAGAATTTAGGAGCATACCCTACGTGAGAGTTCATCTACCTAATTTTGAAATGGACACTGAAGCTAGACACCTGACTCTAATTCATAAGTTAGTTAAAGTAATAAACAGAACATGCACCAGGCTATGGTTCATGATTGATTTAATTAAATCAAATAGTGAAATTATCGTCATAACTTGACCTAAAATGAAATTCAATACTCCGAGATTTGAGCTTAAATCTTACACTCAAATCCTTCACACAATTGGAGACATTCTTAATGTCACATAAATCACCCACCCTTAGTCATTTATACGTGACGTTGTGTTTTGTTTTATTTGTTTGTGTTTTTTTTCTACGATTAGTTTCGAGTATATGTGGGTCACTTTCAGCTTTCCTCAGAGTTTTTCATATGTTATTTTTTCATTCATTATGTTATACATGAACATATGTTTGTCCTGCTAGCTAAATTTCTCTACTATACTATTACCTGCGACGCTCATCCCATTTACAGGTACAACAATAAAAAGAAACTCAGGTACCCATAGTTTACAGTATATTTAAAGCATTTTAGTGCATTTTCTTTATACTATTTTTATTTACCGCACCTTATACTGTTTTCATTTACTGTACTTTTTTATAACATAGTTTGTTTATGTATGTTTTAAATTAACTACAAAACTTTTTGGATATAGCCTGGTTTATGAGGTATACAGCGGTAAGTCACCAAATAACAATATTGCACGCTCACATATAAAACACTGAACCTAAAACTATTACTACATGGAGCATGAAACAACTATTCATGGGCAGCACGACCAGGACGTAGCGGACAAGGGATGACGATCTACAACAGTACAACAAGTCTACGATAATTAAACATTTTCCTTAGTTTAAATAACAACTCATAGAACTTCGAGGTAGTTTGATTAGCGCAACATAAATCCTCACTTTGTCTTTTAGGCTTTTGCACAACCCTGTTGTGCAATTATAAGTCCTAACACTTTTAGAATTTCGAGATTATTGTACGATACGATGTAAATCCTCCTATCTCTCTAAGTTATTTGCACAATCGAATATTATGTGAATATAAGTTCTAAACTCTAAATAAATTGCAGGATTAAACATGGAATAACATCATTTCAAAGACATAAAGTCAGATAATAGGATAGTTGGAATGTCACTGTGGTTCTCCTCGGATTCATGATATCTCCTACTCTTCGTTTCTTTGAATTCCTTAAAATAACTGTTTCTATTTGAGCCACTGTAATTTGACTTTCCCGTGTCCAATTTTGGAAACTTAAACTTTGAAATCTTGAAGACAGAACCACTAATCTTAATCGAGAGTCTTCTTAAGTGACCCCTGTCATTTAAGATGTAATTAACTATAGGAGTTTGTTGTTATAGGGAACTAAAAACTCAGATAAAATAAACTCTATCTAATCTTAATATTAGGTAGAGGAATTCGTCGGTCATACATAAAAGATTTCGCAGGCTAAACGGATGTCATAGAATTCTTTGGTTTGGATGGTTGAGCCTACTACAGGTGATAGTTTATTCTTCAAGATAGTGTATTACTTGTGGTATTAACATGTGGTATCGCGCTCAGCTGTCCAAACTATCAAATATGTGAGACTTGTTTGGTCTCATTGATTTTAAAATCAAAAAATATTATTTTTTTTTCAAAATCAAAATTATATTTATATCTATATATACTTAAAATCAAATTTAAATCCATCCATTTTTCGAAAATCCCGGCCGATAGTCAGATGTAAGAAAAGAAGGATTATTAGATTTTTTCGAAGTGAACCTGATGCAAGTAAGATTGTGTCAAATCGCATAAAAAACCTCGATTGCAATTTTCATTTTTTCTACAAATTAGACTTGATTTTTACACTAAATGTAGATAAGTTTCAACCATTCAAGGAAAGTACTTTGAAGAAGTTACGACTCTAGCTTCATAAGCAGCTGTGTCAATAACATTGCAACCCCTAAAAAACTTTATATTTCTTAAAATGCTATTGATTAAGCATAAATTTTGTTTTAATCAACATTCTGATCAACTAGAGCCAACTTAAAACAAGCATAAGAAGAGCCAACTTAAAATAAGCATAAGAGAGATGGAGCTCGATGCAAATGGGAGAAAAAATAGGGTCATAAATGGATTAAAGGTTGAATGGTGAGAATGATCTTTACACTAATCAGAATAATGGGATGCAATTAAAAGTACGACAGCGTCTAAATTAAAAACAAAACTACCAAACTAACATGCAAACAAAATTTTGTTTGTAATATTGCTTAAATTGTAACACGACAAGTTAATGTCAAGTATAGCTGCACAAATGGATCCATTCAAATGGTAAGGAAAAGCAAACTAAAGGCACGCTCAAACTGGTCTAATAGGTAAAGAGAGAGACATTACCATGAATAAATGATAACATGAAAAGTAAATCACAATAGCTTATGTTCATCAAAAAGTTGTAACCTCACTAATCTTTAATGAAGTGGCAGCATCAACTGTAGACATGTCAATGTAGCCTTTTCCTTCACAAATTTGCTCAAGGACTCCATCTTTTTCAAATACAACCTGAACTGGTTCCGAGTGTGTCAGAACTAAAATATCACGGTTTAGTAAAAATGTAACTTAAAGTTATGCACACCGAGAGAGCAGCATATGGATCAGCCAGCATAGCAATGGTATACTTTGACTTGCTAACAACAGCTGCTGGAGTTTCTCCTATAGAGGCCCCATGTTCAACAAGACCTTGACACTAAACATGATGTACAAAATCAACAGCCAAAACAATTAAATTAGTAAATTGCAATTCGATGATGAATTTGTTATCAACATCAAATGTTTGATGAAACAACCTCGACAAATTGTTTAACATGCAAATTATAAGGCAAAGTGTTAAATATGCATGCTTCTTCTTTTAGTTTCTTTAAGCTGCATGCAAAAAAAATAGAACCCGCACTTAAATAATAAAGGAAACAAACTAGAACAAAAAAGTTTTATTAATCTTTTATGTAAATAAAAGAACTAAGGGAATTCAAAGATTGATTGTGCAGAAAACCATGAAACTACAAAAATGAAAGGCAAAAACAAAATAAATCTTGAAAGGGAAAGTGGGTTCATAAAAAACCTGTTATCTTAGAAAAAGTTTGAAAGGGAAGCACATATCTCAGCAGATTTATAGGAGCTCAAATCACTCAAAAAAAATCTTGAATGGCTTTCTACCAGCCAGACTAATCCTTTACTAGCAAAGGTGGGCCTTAGAATTGAATAAATTAGTATATACTGAGTCTTCTGAGTGATACCACAATAAGGCACAGCTCCTAGGACAGGAACTGTGGTGTTCCGGTGAACAAATTGACCCAAGCAAAACTAAAGAATGGTGGTGAGCATACCGTCAGCTACCAAGCATACCGTCAACTACCACATATAAGAAAAAGAAAAACTTTCCCGTATTACTGTGGCCTTTCGAGACGCATCACCCATTGTTTACTTCAAACTGATCTTCATAAAATGAGAAAGATCACCATATTTTCATTTTTAAGTGATGGGTCGAAATTATTAAAGAAAGAACACCTGAAAATATATGGTGAAAATTCAAAAAAGAGAGCAACATTTCCTCATCAACATTGTTTGAATATTCCTCACTTTATTTCTTCAATGATTGAGCTGTGTCTGATAGGACTCAAAGCCACCTTGTCCAAAATCACTCGAGTTTCTCGAGAAGAACTCCTAAGTATATGTAGCATAGAATCAGAAAATTTTACCTTTTGTATTTTGTGAATACTTAGAAGCGAATTAGACACAAAAGCAACCATATTTTTTGTAAAAACATCAACAACTCTTTGGTTGTTCATTAATTTTCCTTCAATAAGCCTATACATAATCCATTAACATAATCCTATTCATGAAATTTGATTTGGGAATTCAAAATCCATGCTCCCAGGTGGATCAATGAATCCTCATCTTATGAAACTCCAAGTCTGAAGATTAAATTCAGCATAAGATCTCCGGTGTATAACCAGGAATCCCCGCTCCCGTAAAATCCTTCCGTTCTAGACTCGTACAGTGGCAAAAAGTCAGGGGACGGGGGACGGGGGAGGGGGAGGAGACTGAATTGGCCTAAGTTTTCCTATGTAGATCAAAATGCTAACTCCTACTGTACTATAAAATCCCCTCTTTGTAACCTCTAAAACTTTTTACTAATACAACTTCTTACACTGGTTGCATTTACAATACAACTTCTGTTGAAACACGAAAGAAAATCATGTTTAACTTGGATTTGAAACATCAAACAATGGGAAAGCAAAATCCTGTGAAGTAAAACTTGAAGTCTTCATCGTATACTTCGGTTGCATTTATTGCAATTCCTACGGTGTCTGTAGGTACGGGAAAACTCCTCTAGGTAATATTGCATGGGAGTTTGTATATAAGTAGACAATTTGCAGAAAAAGCTGACTTCTAGTTAACCGCGGTTGTTTTTTACTACAGTTCTTACAATGTCTGTAGGTAGATGGAAAACTCTTACAGGTGCTGCAAAGGATTTTGCAGGAAAGTAAACTATGATTGTCTTTGACTACAGTTCTTGTAATGTCTATAGGTAGGTGAAAGTCTCCTACATGTAATGTTGCAAGAGAGTTTACAAGGAAGTAAACAATTGTGATTGTCTTTGTTTTCCGTTCCTGCAATGTCTGTAGGTAGGCGGAAGACTCCTACAGGTAATGTTGCAGAGGAATTATAAAAAAGTATCACAATCATAAATATATATCGTTCAATAATGAAATATCACAATCATATATATATCGTTCAATAATGAAATAAATAGCCAAATCTTTTATCAAAATTTAAAAGGATTTAGAGTCCATCATATTAAATAATTTTCATCATTTATCCCATAGAAGATTTATTGAAATCTAAAGCGGTGTTTAGTAGAATGTTAGATTTAATTTAGCTAGGATTTATCTGTTAAGAATTATAATAGAAAATAATTTATTCATATAAAAATTTATGAGGAATAAATTATTTCCTTAATATAATGAGATATTTTCTTTCCTATTTTATATTTATTTCCTTTGATTAAGAATTATTTGTTTTCCTATTTTATGTTATTTATTATATCTCCTAATAATTAATATTAATTAATTATTAGAGATATCGATGATATATCTTTCCTTTCATATCATTTCATTTTTATTATTTTTTCTATTATAGGATTCTTGTAAGGGTTATTTATAACACCGTTCATGTCAATAAAATAATGAAATATTTTGCATTATTATAAATTTTAACATGGTATCAGAGCAAGGTTTCGTACCCTAACCACCGGTACTCCTTTGAGAATTGTTGGACTCCCTTCTTGTCATCCTCTGTACAGGAAGGAAGGGACAATCATCTTGATATTTGAAACAATGATTTTTCTTCTTCTCCAAATCCCTAATTATGCGTCGCCTCGTTAGGTTACAGAAGGCATGGAAAGAATCACAAAGATATGCTCTCGTGAGTTCGATCTCGATGTTGCCTCGGAGTCTGAACCATAGGCACTATCCCTATCGCCGTCTCCGGGTCTGTGCATTGGCGTCAACCTCAGCAGCATGGTCATCAAGCCTCTTGCCAGCAATGGCGGAGGGATTGATATTGACATCGGATATGACACTGATGATCGTCATTGTGGTTCCCCGCCGCATCAGCGCCAACTTAATTCTCCGCAAGATTTTCATCCCCGTGATTCCCCGTCGTCTAGAAGACACCATGGGGGCTACTCGCCGCTGCATCTCCGGAGGTCTCCTGACGGACTCCGCCACCGTGAGCCCCAACCTAGTCTACAGCAGCGTGGTTCTGCGATTGGTCTTCGACGGCAGAGGTCCCCTCTGGCATTCCATCTACGGTCTCAAAGGTTTTAGAATGATCCAGGGCACATACAACGTCCAGGTTCTATTTCACCACCGCGCCGGCCAAGGGTGGATGATGGTTATTTTGAACCGGATTTTAGGCACCCTTGTGGACCACGTTCAGATCGTGGAATGCAAGGGAGAGGAGGAGGTGGCAAGTTTCGCGACTTCTCACCCCCTACATCGGGAGGGGTTGCTGACCATACACAAGAGGGATCAATTCAACCACACATATAATGCCCTCGTATGTAGGAGAGTTTGTCCACATAAATGATCCAAATTTGTCACCAAGGGACGGTGATTGGATATGCCACAATCCGTCGTGCGGAAATCTAAATTTTGCATGACAAACTTACTGTAACAATCGCCACAAATATCAATATAATGAACCATATAGATCGAGTCGCAGCCCTCACAAGAGCTATGTTAGCTCCCCTCCGCACGGTAGCTTTTCACCCAAGTTATCGATTTCACCCATTAATCGTGTTCCACGAAGAGATTTCAATGGATACAGACCTGGTCATAGAAATTGTAGCTTCAGTTTTGAGGAGTATCGGCTCTTTTCTATGTTCTCGACGTCTCCTACTCCATTTTCGCCTACCAATGCGGCTAATGCCTTGCAGACTAGATTGCAATCAGAGACTCCTCCAGTCAGCATACCGCAGTCGATGATGGGGAGGAACCATCTGCATCGCACTCCTAACTTTTTGGATTCGACTAGAAGCTTGTTGCCACCACCATTGCCTAGAAATGCACAGGCTGATGTTTTGGAGGATTCTCCTTCTCTAAGGTCTTTCAGAAAGTCGGGGGATCTTACTTCACTTCTGTACACGCCTCCCAAGAAACCATGATAGCAAAGATGCTTTGGAGTTTGGTCATATATCACCACAAACCATCCAAAAACTTTATGTGTCGCATCCTCCTATGCCGGAACCAACGATGGAGCTCCAGCCAGGGCAACACAAGCGATGCCGCCACCCGTCTCATTATCATCTCATCGGAGATATCGCTGTCGTGGATCGAATAATGCCGACAAAATCCATCGTCAGCCCTTTCTCCTGCAGTATTTTTTTTTTCCTGCCCAAGCGTCAGGAGGAGCCGTGTTTCTAGCCATTCATTTCTCCTGCAGTATTTTTTTTTTCTTCTCTAGTCAAAGCGTCAGGAGGAACTCAGTTTCCAGCCTCCCTTTCTTTTGTTGTTTTCTCTGTCAGCAGAATTTACTGGGTGTGATTTACATGTTTTTTTTTCTGCAGCTAACGACAACTGCAGTCAACTAAAAGTTAGTTTTCCTATAGGTTGTCTCTTTTTCCCTGCAAAACTCAAAATTCAGTCAAGTCTGAATCCAATAAATTCAGTCAAACCTAAATCTCTCTTCTATACTGAAACATATAGAAAACAAAACACAAAATTCATCAAAGTCTGAATCCAGCAAATTCAGTCAAGTCTGAATCTCTCTTCTACGCTGAAACATATGACATATAAAACTCAAAATTCAGCCAAGCCTGAATCTAGCAAATTCGATAATCCAAATGACCAATTTTTCTTCACTACTCAGCAAGTTAGGAATTATTAACATACATTCCAAACTTTGGGGAGTGTTAACAATTATAATAGAAAATAATTTATTCCTATAAAAAGTTATGAGGAATAAATTACTTCCTTAATATAAGAAAATTTTCCTTTTCTATTTTCTATGCATTTCTTTGGATTAAGAATCATTTGTTTCATTTGTTTTCCTATTTTATGTATTTTATGTTATTTTTTATATCTCTTAATAATTAATATGAATTAATTATTGGAGATATCATGTGATATATCTTTCCTTTCAAATCATTTCTTTTTTATTATATTTCTTATTATAGGATTCTTGTAAATGTTATTTATACCCCAGTTCATATCAATGAAATAATGAAGTATTCCGCATTATTCCAAATTTCAACGTTATCAAATCCGATAAATCCGGATTTATCAAATCTAGTTGGTGACGAGAAGAGATTGCGAGCGAAGGCGTAATAAATCCGGCTCACAATTAGATTTACGAAATCTGGATTTATGTCTCAAATGTAACGTAACGCGAGATGAATAGAAAATTGGAATTAAGGGAGTGTTGGAATTAATTTTTTCTGTTTTTTGGGTGTTTTTATGGATTTAAGCTAAATCCATGATTAAATCCTATACATAATACACTACCAAACGCCACCTTACGGTATTTACTAACTCCTACTTGAGTTAAATCCTTACAGCTGTAATTCTTCCACCGAGATTTAGACGATCTAAGATAGCATTTTTGAATCAATTAACACCAAAACCCCTGTGCAAGATTGATAACCAAAGTAAAATACATTAAAAATACACTAAACAAAATTAACCTGCAGAAACGTGAAATTCAGAAAACTAGTCGGCCAGTACCGAGATAGATGACCTCAAACAAAACCATAAACCAGCAGATGGATAACCTTAATAACAGCTTCAAATAAATAATGAACATTCAATTCCCCAATCCGATTAGAATTTATGTTATGGGAAGAGAGAGAGAAAGAGTGAGGGGCACCTTGGAGAGAGTTCGGTTCCAGAGCGTAACACGGAATCCGCTTCGAAGGAGGTTGAGGGCCATTGCCTTGCCCATGATTCCCAGACCTAAGAATCCTACATCCATGAGTTTCCTCTTCCCTCTACAGAGGATGCCCCTCAGCTCAGTTTTCTCCCTCTTCTTTGGAAAAACTGAAGCGACGGGGAGAAATGGTGACCACTGACCAGGTATTTTTTTGGGAGAAAGTGTTGCTACTTTTGGATTTTTTTTTCTTTCTTTTTTGTTTTTTTATTTGTCCGGCTGTTTTAGCGCTCCTGAAAGAATTAATTACCATTTTATTGAAGCAGAGTAAACGATTTTTGGGGAATTTACATGCATAGGACTTAAAAAATTTTAATATTTATAAAATTAACGTCTAGATCATTGATTTAAACTGCAAAAATCAAATTATTGTCAATATGGTAAAAATGAAAAATATGGGTTACCAATTTTGATATTTGAGTGATAATTAGAAAAATGAAAAAAAATTCTGTTAATTTTGCTAATAGCTTTCATACATACAGTTTGTTACTTACTACACACACGCATAGGGTTGTCGAAACCGCTTGTTGTTCGCGAACAGCTCTTGTTTGGCTCCTTAAGATGCTCGTGTTCGATTCATTTGCTAACTTAGCGAGCAGAACACGAATAATTTTTTTGTGTTCGATTTAACACGAACAAAGATTTGTTCATTCGTGTTCGGCTCATTTTGGCTCGAAATGCAACTTTCCAATCATATATATGTATATGCATACATATATATGTGCCGCAAGCCATGGCCTGTTGGTGACGGGATCAGTGTAAGTCCCCTCAGC
>NW_018164464.1:1093025-1102982 GCF_001263595.1 Phalaenopsis equestris
ATATAAATGGTCAAGGGACCATTTTGACACTTAATTTTTTTATCGATGTATACCACTTTATTGCTTGCGTAAAATTTATCGAAAAAATCATGACTTTATAAAAAATCATCTTAATTTATTAGAATTAAATGAAAATATAACACTAAATAGGATGCAGTGGAGAAAAAATGATTCATGTAGCCTACCCCACTTAGTGGGATAAAGGTTTTGTTGTTGTTGTATAACACTTTATTCTCATGTTTGAGTTGACTCGGCAACAATAACAAATCATGCAATTCCCCCAATTGATGTTGATTATAAACTAGAAGGTGTTTTTTTAGATCTTCTCTAATTTTAGAATATTATAGTAATTCCTTGAAGTTGTTCATGTATTTGTTTGCAATTTTTTGCTTGGTTTAGTGAGTTAAAACTCATCTACTAATTTTTCTAGCTCGGGTAAAGATAACAAGTTTTCTTCTAACAATAGTTTCATCTTAACCCACATGGTTTATTAGTTTTAGCCTTCATCATTCTCTTTATTGTTCTACACGCAGATCCTTACTTGGCTTGGAAGTTTTTATTTCGTAAAATTAATTAGTCGCTCAAATGAGATTGTTTGCAATAAAGCAAATTATCCATACCATTATCCGATGAAAGAATGCTTTTGAATTTTAATATCCCATTTAAGGTATATACAACCACTCATCATTACTATCAAAAGGTTGTCATCTATTATTATAATAATTTTTATTGGCGTATTCATATGACTTTTGTCTTAGTTATTTTATTTATGGCGAGTTTCTCATCTTCTAATAATATTATAAATGAAAACTTTCCAACATGTCAAATTGCTCATTAATTTAATTTATTTTTTGGTTTAATTTATTATTTTGTGGGTTTTGCGAAAGATTTAGAACATCATCGTTATGATAGTTTGTAAATCAATCATGGTAATTAGTCTTAGTTTTAAGAGACATGATGACAACAACTTAGGCCATGATTCTATTTTGATATAGGATGATTAAGGGCTAGGCATTAGCGCAACTAATGAAAAAAAAAAAAAAAAGGAATATTTACTTATACACCATTCAATTCTTATGCATTTACATATTTAACACCTAAACATCAAATTTTTACATACATCCACCTTCCCTATGTGTAAAAAAGTGTGTTTCAGTTTTAAAATTTAAAATTGTGTTGTTTTTTATGCTATACAAAAGATTTGGGCGATATAAATGTAAAAAAGTAAAGTTTAGGTGTTAGATTTATTAATAAATAGGATATACATAGGAATTGGGTTGTATGTAAATGCCACAAAAAAAATAACAACCCACATATTACCAATTTTTAATATTAGCAAAAGTGAATCACTTTGGAAAATAGCCAACACATTTCATTCATTCCAAATAATAATTTAATAGTTGCTCAAATAATATGAAATTCAATGAGAAAAATTACAAACAGACGTAAAATTTTAGCAATAATTAAGTTAATATTTGAATATAAAATGTGGCATGTGTTGCACTCGATAAAATCTTAATCATACATTCAAATCAACAATGTAAATTATCAGGAGGAAGAACCAAGCCCACATCAATACAACAAGTTTTCCCTTAAAAGTAGTTATTAACACCGGCTAAGCATTCAAACATTACAAATACAAATGCAGACATGAATCAATGAAAATTATACTTTTAAAAGTTTAGGGATTAGTTTGATCATTTACTTATTTGCATTAGAAACCCTAGACCCTAAGATATCATACTTCACAAACTATGTTATTTATGTTAAATCATGATAATTCTTGTGTTCTTGAGTATTATTTGTGGTGATCATCTTGACTTATATTGGCTTTTTAAACCATAGTCAACCATTAAGTAATGCAATAAGTATAACATAGCACGCATGAAGATCTAACTTGTAGGAGATTCCTAGATGCAATGCAATAAAATTAAGATTTACATACATTCCACTCAATTCTTTTGTATTTCAATAACCAACACCTAAACTTCAATTTTTACATATATTCCACCATACTCGTTTATGAAATGCATATTTCACTTTTTAAAAGGTAGAATAGTGGTATTTTGATGTGATGTTAAATATTTGGGCGGTAGAAATGTAAAAAAACAAAATTTAGGTATCAGGTATGTAAAAACATAAGAATTGGGTGGTATGTATATAAATGCACCTAAAATTAATTGATGATTTTAAAGAATCTATTTATAGGCATAATAGACGCTTATACTACCAATGTTTTTTTATGAACATCCAACTTTATGCAAGAAATGGTTTTTTCTTGATTATGTAGCGGTTTGGCAATTAATATGAAAGGTTATAAATGTAAAAGTTCAGAATTTGGTAGATTGGAAAACAAAATTGCAGGCACTCGAAAGCTTGCCCACTGCATATCACTGATGACTAAACTTCCATTGCAATAATTTCATAAATCGCACTAAATATCCTCAGAAGATAAGCAGGATTGGTAGCGGAAGTTCTATGAGTCTGATGCACATTTACACATAACACCATAACTATTTTTATTTTATAACCAACCTTTCGATTTCTCTTTGGATCAAAATTAAACTATGGAAATTTCTTCCTTATTCTCTTTGATACATTTTTATACTTCATTCTGTTTGGCACAATGCAAGCTTGAAGCCATGTCACATTCATTAATGGAAAATTTACATATGTAGCACACAACTTTTAATGCATTTACAAATTTCACGCCTGAACTTACGTATTTACATTCATCGCACTTCGGTGCTTTAAACTTATGCATGAAAATGTGCATTTCGCTTTTAAAAATTGGTAATAGTACTATTTTTTGATGTGATATTAAAGATTTGAGTGCTATGTGTGTAAATATGAATGTTTAGGTGTGAGATATGTAAATATACAAAAATTGTGTGCTATGTATGTAAATGCCCCTTATTTGTAAATATTTATGGCTAAATCCATTTCTAGATTGCTTAAAAATATCATAATTTGCAGAAAATTCCTGCTTTTGCTAGTCTTTCTTCCCTCCCATGCTTTGAGGACTTCATTAAAAATGAAAACTTTCTTACCGAGGCTGTATTAGAAGATACCGGAGCTGTCTCTTGCAAGAACATTATCCAAAATATATATGAAGAGGCCAGATTTGCAAATGATAGATTCGCAGGTCTTTCTAAGCACATGGATGATTACATCAAACTTACTATGCAAGCTTTACAGGCGGCAAAGGATGAATTTGTTCGTCTTCTTCATGTCGGTGAATCGTTGAATCTTAATATCAAAAGTTTGGAAGCTCGTAATCAAGCTCAAGAGTTTGAGATTTCTTCCTTGCAAAGAGAAGCTGCGATCCTTCTCTCTGCTTGCAATGATGCTACTCAGGAACTCCGAGTCAAAATTCCTGATTTTTTGTGTTTAGATTCCAAACTCGAAGATTTTCCCGCCGGGGTAGAAATGAATTCGCCTGCTTCTTTTCAAGGCGAGGCAACAAAAATGGATGTTAGTTACTTCGCCCAAGCAGCTGATAATCTTTCTCTCACTTGTAGAAAAGTAATAACTCAGTCTCAGAATTTAGCGAAAATGAATAAAGAAATGTCAGTTTCCATAGAAAACTTGAAGCATAAACTGATAAATGCCGAGTTGACTGCTGAAACTGCTGTAAATGAGAGGAAACTGATTCAAGAACGAGTTTTGAAGTCGGAATCGGACATTAAAGGGCTTCAAAATGTCTGCAACGAGATGGAAGTTAAACTGAACGGTTACCAGTCGAAAGAAGATTTGATTAACGAAAAGGAAGCCGAGTTAAAACGGCTCGAGCTTTCTCTAACTGCAGAAGATAGAGGTACATCTCTCATTTGGTACATTCCACCCAATTCTTATGTATTTACACATCTAACATCTAAACTTTATTTGTTACATTTATACCATCAAAATATCTCATATCAAATAAAAAACACCATCTTTTTAACTTTTAGAAATTAAAATGCACCTTTTGGTAAGGTGGCATATATGTAAAAAATTGAATTATAGGTGTTAGATATGTGAAGACATAAGAATTGAGTGGAGTGCACGTAAATCTTCCTTGGTCTGGGGCATTTACATGCATACCACCCAATTCTTATTTATTTACATACTAGCATCTAAACTTTACTCTTTATAGCACTCTAATCTTTAATATCACATGAAAAAATACCACATTTTAACTTTTAAAAAGTGAAATACAGCTTTCTTGCATAGGTTATCACATGAAAAAATACCACATTTTAACTTTTAAAAAGTGAAATACAGCTTTTCTTGCATAGGTATGGTGATGTAAATGTAAAAATTGAACTATAAGTGTAGGATATGTAACGACAAAAGAATTGAGTGGTATGCATGTAAATCTTCTTTTGTTTTGGGCATTTTACGTATATGCCACCCAATTCTTATATCATAACAACATCGAAACTTTACTTTTTAACATTTGTAGGACCCAAAAATTTCATATCACATCAAAAATACATTCATTTTAACTTTTAAAATGTGAAATACACATTCTCATGCATATATAAAGTGGCATATATGTAAAAATTGAATTATAGATTTTAACTTTTAAAATGTGAAATACACATTCTCATGCATATATAAAGTGGCATATATGTGAAAATTGAATTATAGATGTTATATATGGAAATATATAATAATTGAGTGCTATGCATGTAAATCTTCGTTGTTTTTACTGTGTTTTATGATCTAAATCTTTCTCCTTTTCAGAATACATAATAATTGAGTGCTATGCATGTAAATATTCGTTGCTTTTACTGTGTTCTATGATCTAAATCTTTCTTCTTTTCAGGAGCTGGGGATGTAATTATCTCTAAAGATCAGGTAGAAGTCCTCCTCAACAAAGTAAATAACCTGATTGCTCAGTCTGACTCACTGGGTCAAGAAGTATATTTCTTGAGTCCTATCGACAAGCTTTTTTACGTCGTCGATAAGTTCTCTGAGTTACAGAAAGAGGTCTATTCATTGAATTGTGATATCGAAAATTTGAGGAAGTCTTCTGAATCTATCAGTGCTGACCTTCATGATCTCGAGTTGATGAAGTCAGAGCTGAGTGAGTTGACAATCATTTTAGAAAAGATTACGCAGAAATTTGTCAGGAGCCATACTATCGAAGATCTGAAACCGGCTACGGCAATAGAGTTAATAGGAGCTCTGGAGAAGCAGATGATCGCCATGAATGTGGATCTTGAAAACTCCAAATCTGAATTACGCAATCTTGGAGGCGAGTTGCGAGCAAAGGATGAGATTGCCGACGAATTATCAGGGAAGATTAAGTATCTCGAGGATTTGCTTGCGCGGATTCAACAACCAATTGTTAAAGAAAGGAGTGTGTTTGAATCTTCGTCGGGGATGACGAGGCCAGAGATTACGGAAATCGAAGAGGCGGTTAGATACTTTTTCCTTAAATTTTATTTAAAGTTTTGAATTTTTTTGGGGAGTTTGCATGTGTACCGCCCAAGTCTTATGTATTTACAATTCTAATACGCAACTTTATTTTTCACATTTATACCTCCCAAATGTTTGATATCACATCTAAAATACCGACGTTTTAACTTTCAAAAATTGAAATACAATGCACAGGTAAGATGTCACGTATGTAAAAATTGAGGTTTAGGTGTTAGATATGTAAATACATAGGAATTGAGTGATATATATGTAAATCTTCCTTTTTTTTTTAATGATTGATAGCTTTGTTATGCATTTGATGCGGCGAAGTTATTGCTACAAAGTCAACATGCATACCACTCAATCTTATGTATTTTCATATCTAGCATGTAAATTTCTTTTTTTACATACACCTTACTTATGGAAAGATGTCTTTTTCTTAATGTAAAGTAATATTAAAGATTTTGGTGGTATAAATGTAAAAAAATAAAGTTTAAGTGTTAGATATGTAATGCATAGGAATTAGGCATGTATGTTAGTGCTCCTTAAGAAGAGAAATACATCTTTAGCTGCCCATACCTCAAAAACTTGAGCTTCTATTTCAAAATTAAAAATTGGAAAATCTACATACATACCACTCAATTCCTTTGGATTTACATATCTTACATGTAAACTTTAATTTTACATAAATATGTCACCTTACCTTTGCATGAAATGGTGCATTTCACTTTTTAAAAGTTCAAAATAGTGGTATTTTTAATGTGACATGAAAGATTTGTGTGATATAAATGTAAAAAGTAAAGTTGAGGTGTTAGATATGTAAATACGTAAGAATTGGGTGTTATGTAAATGCTCCTTAAAAAATTTCATCTCTCTTGCTTCTCTGCTTACCATCTCTTCAAAATTTCAAATTGACCTAAACTAAACATATCATTACAGCAACAACAACACGAGCCTTTATTCCACTAACTAGGGTCGCCTGCATGAATTCTTTTTCTCCAATGTCCCCTATTCAATTTCATCTCCTATTGAGTGTCATATTTTCTTTTAATTCTAATAGATTAAGATTATTTTTTATACAATATGACCAAATCTTTTTAGGTCTACTTCAGATCATTAGATGGTCGATGTTTAGTCTGACCAAATCATCTAAAGACGACTCTCACTAATCTTGTCTACCACTGGAGTACACCAACCCTTTTATGGATATATTCGTTTCATATTTTGTTTCTAAGTGTCATGCCACTCATCCACCTATGACATTCTCATCTCAGCAACACTTAACTTGTTTTATGCTTCTCTTTTAAAGGCCAACATTTTGTGCAATAAAGCATTGCAGGTCTCGTCACCATATTATAAAATTTTCCTTTTTAAGTGTGAACGGTACTTTTCTATGGCACAATAGACACGATGCATTCCTCTATTTCAACCAACCAACCTAAATGCTACCAATAACATCCCCATCTATATCATCATCACTCTGAATAATAGACCCTAAATATCTAAAAGTTTAATACATTTTAATGATTTGATCACCGATAATTACAACTCTATCACTAGAGCTACTACTACTAAAATTACATTCCATGCATTCAATTTTAGATCTACTCAAATGAAAACCTTTAGACTCCAATATAGACCTCCATAATTCTAGTTTTTTCTGAACTCTTTCTGTAGTCTTATGAACAAGAGGGATATTATCCGCGAAAATCATACACAAAGGTACATCCTCTTGTAAATGTCCAGTAAAAGCATCAATAACTAAAGCAAAAAAGATATGGGCTTAAAGTCGATCCCTGATGTAATTCGACTGAAATAGGAAAATACTTGGCCAATCTCTGTTCTATTCGAACACGAGTAACAACTCTAGCATACTGCATGCATATATTTAATGATTTGAGTATGAGTAATATCAATACCTTTCTTTTCTAAAACTCTCCAAAGAACTTCTCTTGGAACCCTATCATAAGCTTTTTCTAAATCAATAAAAATCATATGTAGATCCTCTTTGCACTCTGTATTTCTCCATCAAACCGCTCAATAAATGTATAACTTCCATTGTAAACTTGCTCGACATAAATCCAAACTGATTATGAGAAATCTTTGTATCGCGTCTTAACTTATGTTCAATTACCGTCTCCTATAATTTAAAGTATGACACATTAACTTAATTCCTCTATAACTTGCAAACTCTTGTGCGTCTTCGTTATTCTTAAAAGTGAAACCAAAATACTCTTTCTCCACTCCTCATACATCTTTTTAGTTTTTAAAATAATATTGAAGATATTAGTAAGCAAAAATACTCTTTAATTTTTTAGATATTTTCACACTTTAATTGGGATATCATAAATGCATTTAATTTTCTAATCTTAATTTTATTTTATTTTTTTGAAACCAAAACCAAATATTAAAACGTTTATAATCAAAAACCGACTTTTCATTTTAAAATCTAACCGAATCAATTAAATGAGCTCAGTTCAGTTCAATTGTTTGATTTGACCCAAAAATTCACACCCCTATCCTACCATCTTTTCAACATTTACAATCTTACCATACATATTGCTGGTTCCTTTTTACTCAAAGCACCCACATTCTTACAATATTTGCAGGGACCTGTGGGAATTAGCACAAAACCCCCTGCTGTCTCTGCACATGTGAGAACAACAAGAAAAGGATCAAATGAACATCTTGTTCTTAATATTCAATCTGAGTCTGAGCAGCTGATTACTTCCCATGAAACTGACGAAAAAGGTTTGGTTCCATAACCTTATTAAGGTTCAAACTGAAAGTTCATGGTTTTATGTTGTAATACATAAGTTTTTATTTTCTTGCAGGTCATGTATTTAAATCTCTGAATACATCTGGACTGATACCAAAGCATGGGAGATTGATTGCAGACAGGGTTGATGGAATTTGGTATGATTTGAACTTTATCTTTCTTTTGAGGCATTTATATACATACCGCCCAATTTCTATTGATTTACATATCTATCACATAAACTTTACATTTTTATATTTTTACCACCCAAATCTTTCGTTTCACATCACAGTTACTGCCGTCTAAACTTTAAAAAGTGAAATACAAATTTTCATGCATAGACAAGGTGGCATGTGTAAAAATTGAAATTTAGGTATTAGATATGTAGATGCATAGGAATTGAGCGGTATTTTTTATGTATTTACATACCTAATTCTCAAATTTTATTTTTTATATACATAGCACTCAAATTTTTAATATTACAAAATACGGCTATAAACTACTTTTAGAAAGTTAGATACACCTTTTCATGCACTGGTTTATCACATGAAAGTTTTAGAAATGTAAATATAAAATTTTTAGTGTTAGATATATAAATATAGGAGAGTTGTGCGGTTTGTATGTAAATTTCCCTTTTTTTATATATTTTTGTCATTTTCATGCTTTTTACTATAGCTTGAGCCATCTAGCAAGAGTGAAACTGTTTTGTCAATGCAACCTCTTTAGCTTTTTATATTGTATTAATTTTTTTTATTCTAACATAATTAATATATAGGAAATGTGAAGAAATGCATTTTCTTTACAATTTTATATTGATAGGGACATGTACATACATCCCCCAAAAGTCCTATATATTTACAAATCTAACACCAAACCTTTGCTTTTTTACATTTATACAATGTAGATCTTTCATATTGCATAAAAAATATCATTATTTTAGCTTTGAAAAAGTGAAACACACCGTGCATATACGTGAAAATTGAAGTTTTGATGTTGGATACCTAAATACATAGGAATTTAGTAGCATTGATTTAAAGCTTCCATATATATATATATATAGATAGATAGATAGATATGGAAAAGCAATTGAATTGTAAATTATAGTTCATGGGGGCATTTACATACATCCCTCCCAGTTCCTATTTATTTACAAATCACACACCTGAACTTTACCTTTTTCCTTTGTGCCATCCAAGTCTGTCATAGCACATAAAAAATTTCACTACTTTTAACTTTTAAACAGTGAAACAGACCTTCTTATGCATAAGGAGTTTATATGCAAGAATCAAACTTTTGATGTTGGACATGTAAATCAATAGGAATTGAATGGTGTGTGTGTGTGTGTGTGTGTGTGTGTGTGTGTAGATGTAGATATATACAGAAACTGTTATACTGAAATGAATGGCTTCGTGCAGGGTTTCAGGAGGCCGGATACTGATGAGCAAGCCTGGGGCAAGGCTGGGTCTTATAGGATATTGGATATTCTTGCATCTATGGCTATTGGGCTCTATTTTATGATTCCGATGGATCATACATTGTAAAAATATAATGTATATCATAATTCTTTATTATTATTATTTTTATATGTTATAAACAGCCCGAGTCAATTCTTTCTTTTTCTTCTTCTTCTATTATGATTTTACATCCATTATTTTGACTGACGATATGATTCAAATGTATTTTAGTAGATGATGCTATTTTGTCTCATTATTGAATTTTTGTTGTTGAGTTTCTATTAATGTTTACTCAAAGTTTATCATAAGTTTATTCCATTTGTCTCACTATATATATAT
>NW_018164464.1:1103282-1109956 GCF_001263595.1 Phalaenopsis equestris
TGTACTCATATATATATATATATATATATATATATATATCTTTAAGACAAACTGTGCGAGAGTGGATTCGAACCTCCGACCTGAAAGATCTTACATCGAGCATGTCAACCAAAATGTCAAGGTACGCGACACTCATTTTTAATATGTATATATAATAAAGTGTCAAAATAATTCTCAACTATTTATATGGGGTTGTTTTACTCCTAAATTTTTTAGAATGTTAAAATAATCTTAGATTATAAAATTGAGTTCTAATAGTCTTTCAAGAGGACTATTTCAACCCAAATTTAGAGTCTGTTTGGGGTAAAGCTTCTACAATATAATTTGATGTTTAAAAAACTGCGGTGACGGTATAAGTAGTTAATGACTTTATTATTATTATTATCATCATCTTTGTTGTGATTTGCATGCATAACATTAAAAAATATATCATTTACATACTTGACATCTAATCAAGGGCATTTACATGCATACCCCTAATTCTTATGTGTTTATATATCTAACAAGGAACTCCTAAACTTCATAAATTTCTACCACCCAAAATTCTCCAATCACATAAAAAATGTTTTTTATTTTAATTTAAGAAAAAAAAAATAGAATCCACCTTTCCATTCATGGTTGAAGCAACATATATGTAAAAATTGAAGTTTACGTGTTAGACGTGTAAATACACATGAATTGAACGACACGTATGTAAATATTCCTAATTATAACCCGCACAACATTCCAAATTATTATAAATTCAAAGTTAGTTGGTTAAATTTGTCGGT
Organism: Phalaenopsis equestris; assembly: GCF_001263595.1. Classification (NCBI taxonomy): domain Eukaryota; kingdom Viridiplantae; phylum Streptophyta; class Magnoliopsida; order Asparagales; family Orchidaceae; genus Phalaenopsis; species Phalaenopsis equestris. The sequence continues at coordinate 1,104,053 of NW_018164464.1, forward strand.
GCTATGCAAGTGCAATATTGTTATCAAAATTGTATGGACAGATACCGTGTTAGACGTGTAAATACACATGAATTGAACGACATGTATGTAAATATTCCTAATTATAACCCCCATAACATTCCGAATTATTATGAATTCAAAGTTAGTTGGTTAATTTGTCGGTGCTACGCAAGTGTAATATTGTTATCGAAATTGTACGGACAGATACTAGCTAGTTGTTTTCGAGCTTTGCACGGCTAGGTTGAATTGAATCATGAGGCGAATTCATCGTGATTATACTGAGTTCATCTTGAACCGAGCGAGTTCATCGTGATTATGTTGAGTCCATCTTGAACCCAGTGAGTTCATCGTAAAATACACGCTCGAGATCATTTCCTATATAAATTTCACATTTAGTTGCTTCTTTAGTTTCTTAGGGTCTATATTTTCGTGTTTCACACATAACACTTTATTTATAGATGAAAAAGCTGAATCTGACCATTAAATTATAATAATGAGTGCTACTTTTTTATATGATATTTTTTAATTATAAAATTTTGATATAAATATGAAAATTTTAGGTGATTTGTATGTTAAAGCACATTTGCCCCTCACTCTTTTTACCGAAAAATTATTCCGTGCGGAGAGTATGGCGGATTGGGGGCCGGTGGTGATCGCCGTGGTTCTGTTCGTTTTCCTGACGCCGGGTCTTCTTTTCCAGCTTCCCGGTAATGGACGGGTGGTGGAGTTCGCCAACATGAGAACGAACGCCGTCTCCATCCTCATTCACGCCGTCATCTATTTTGCCCTAATAACCATCTTCGTCATAGCCATCGGCGTCCACATCACCACCGGTTAGCACTTATCTCTTCTTCCCTGTTCTTGTAGTTATGAAAATTTTCAAAGCTGAAAACCTTTGGACTTTGTTTGTCGCCATCGTCTGCTGCTCAAAGTTTTCTTTTATATGGCTTGATTTCCTTTTTTGATGTATATATTGATTATTTTTGTTGGTTTTCGCATCTCTGTGCTATCTCTTACACAGGTTGAAATCTCCGTTTGATTACATTTTTGAGGTTTTTTTGTCAGCTGATCCTTGATACTGATAATATTATAATTAGATGATATGTAACTCCCTTTAATCCATTAAGATGAAAATCTCTTTTCTAATCTGATCTCATGGTTCAAGAATCTATTTAGATAATTTACAGAATATGAATCTTTGTTGGCTCTGCAATGGATCAGTTAAGTTTTGGGCTCATGTGGTGCAATATTTTATGATTTTATTTGTCAGAAATGTATGAAAAAATTGCGAAAAAATTGCAAAAAACTGTCAAAACAAGGGTTGAATTTTGATTTTGTTTTTGACTTTATTCTGTGCCTGGTTCTATCGTTTCAGCATTGTTTTTTTTTTTGTTTTTTTTTTGTCTGTGGATTCAGAAAAAAAAAATATATGTAGTTGTAATCAAATAGAATTAGAAATTTAGCAATTTAATCTAATTTAATTATATAAATGCGAAGTGCAACCTGAAACAAACTTGTATATGTGTTAAAACTAAAGGAATTTTATTTTTTTTTTAAGAAATTAATAATTTAATTTAAATTTGACAAGGGGTCCAAGCTGATTCTAAAGGAAATTTGTTTATGCAGGAGTTGACCAATTGTCCAGTTATATTTTTGGGACATGTAAGTACTGATACCGGATTTATAAAACACCCAAAGGAAATAAAAAAATTACAACAACACAATACTAGAATAAGGGTTAGATCTAGGGTGTAGGTGGTGCCGGCTCGGGGTATGGACCTCTGGGGAGGTGGAGAGCGGGGTCAACCAGCAAGTTGCAAGTATGATTGTAAAAAAAAACTTGTTGTTCACGAATAGCTCGTGTTCTATTCATTAAGTAACTCGTGTTTGAATCATTCGTTAAGTAAGCGAATCGAACATTAAAATTTTTTTAAGCCCCAATTATAAACAAGCCGAACACGAACGACTTTTTGTTCGATTGTGTTCTTCGATTCTTTTTAGCTCAAAATAAGAAATTACATATATTATTTATAAAATAATATATTATATATATTTATATTTAAGTTTAAATTATCACAGCTTGTGAGATTATGTGGTTCTACATCTTTTATTGCATAGAAATGGTGCGGGTTTGAATCTAACACCCTACATTTATTTTTGAAATTAATTTAAACTAGGCAATTTTGAACCGAACACGAACAATAAGGATTTGTTCATGGCAGTTGCAAGTGTTTGAAGAAGCAAATGCAATTATTTGAAGAAGCAACTGCAGTTGTTTGAAGAAGCAACTGCAGTTGCTTGAAGAAGCAGTTGTGAAGCTGTTGAAGAAGATGTCCACAAAGCTGCGATGACTATCACAATTTTTTTATCCTGAAATAATCAGATTGCAGCTTTCCAGTAGCAATCACATGTTGCTAAATTCGTGGAAAAATTCAACTTTCAACTGAGATTTTTTGAAATCACAGACAAAACACAGTTTGGATAGATCCTATTGTCACTGCTCCGCCGCATCAAACGCATCCTAATATGTAAATCGAGTTGAACACAAACGCATTGTTCATGAATAATTTCGAACACAAGCCAAACACATGCCAAGCCCGAGTTCTCTCAAGTTGGGCTCGTTTACTACCCTAGTTGGAAGGTGGAGTTGGGGAAGACAACGACAATAAGGGGAAAAGCAGCGATCAACAAAGAAAATAAGAAAGGGGACGTGGGCCGATGTGAAAGGATGGGGGTAATATATAGGAAGGATAAACATCACCTGGAAACCAAGATACAACTGAAGCATCACTTGCAACCCTAAGATACTATCGTAAAGAGAAAATGAGACGCCAACAATTTTCCCAAAGTAAATCACCAAAAAGATTGAACCATAACCATTAAGAAGAGCAAATATGTATTCCTAGATAAATAGTAATGGGATCCCTCTTAAGAAGAGGCGAAACTCTCCTCTTTAGAAGGCCCACCGACGTTGGGAGTGTTGTTCTGTGGTGACAAGAAGGAAAACAATAAAGGGGATATGGGAGCGATGTGGGGAAGGATGGGGGAAAGGTATACGAACGGTAAATACCACCTGGAGAGCACCACTGAGAACCTTTGGATACAACCCACAAAGTGAAGATGAGATGTCCATGTCTCTCTTAAAGGAAAGCACTGAAGAAATGAATCATAAACACCAACAAAAGCAAATATATATTCCTATATAACTTGGAGTAGGCCCCCTCTAAAAAAAAAGTGGGGGGCACTCCACTTCCTAGTGGGTCGGCTGGCCCTGAAGACCTTTGGACTGAATCTCTTCAGGTAACAGGGCCGAGGAGAACAAAAACACCGTCTCACATACACACCCCTCAATTCTTGTATATTTACATATCTAACACCTAAACTTACATATTTACACATATAAAACCCAAATTTTTAATATCAAATAAAAATTACCACCCCTTAGAACTTTTTAGAAGTTAAATATAGCTTTTCTTAGGTATGTAAAAATTGAAGTTTAAATGTTCGATATGTAAATACATAAGAATTGAGTGGTGTTCATGTAAATCTTCCTAATTAATTTATGCTTCGTCCTAATTTATAAATACATGGAAGCTGTGTAATTCAAGGATTACAACAAAACCTATTCTTATATAAATATTAACCTGTTACATATGCTTTTATATTTTAATGAAAAATTTTCCATCTTCACGATTGGGAATAAACTTTGAATTGGTCAAAATCTGCTCAAATCGGTCCAGAAGTGTCAAAAGTTCTGGACTTTCACTCTGCTTCAAGTGATTTTAATTAAAAGTTCATTCCATACTGATTAAAGAGCAGGCCTACACTTCCTTTATAACTCTGTCACATGTATACTTATATGGAGCTGAAACGAGCTCGAGCTCGAGCTCGAGAGCTCGTGGCTCAATAAGCTCGGCTCGTGAGCTTGTTAACCGCATACCATCAATCTTTTTCATGCATACCCAAGTTTGCGATAATTTGAACTAAGATTCAAACCTCGGTTCAAATCAATACAGAGGAATTAGATTTTAATAAACAAATACATGAGATTATCTTCCATTAGGATCAATTTTCGAACATGTTTATTCAAGTACAAAATATAGGGCAAATTACATAAATACCACATAAAATGGTATATACATTCATAAAACTGGAGTCATGAGAGGGTGAATTTTTCTTTTAAAAAGTTATTAATAGTGATATCTTTTAATGTGATACTGAATATCTCAAGTGTTGTGTAGTTTAGAAAGTAAGTTCAGTGGTTGGATCTGTAAATATGTAAGATTGTGTGGTCTTTATGTAAGTGCCCCTTTTATCATTCGATATAGGACAACTAATAAATATAGATGTGCCAAACTAAATGCAAAGCAAATTACGTATAATAAATGAAAATAAAATTCTTAGTTTTAGAAAATTTTTAGAGTTTCGATGCATTTTTAATAAGAAATATTTTAAATTTAAATTCAAGAACATTTAAGCCTTGATTTTAGTAAATTTGTGGTCAAATTGAGTGTCTTGACAGGATGAAATCAATGAAATTGAAAATGATCTAATCTAAGTTCGAATTCGTATGAATCGAACACTTTAATTATTGTTAAAGGTTTTGGTGCATCAATTTGATGACCAAATGATCTCAAATCTTGGCGTGCTTATATTCAAATCAATAATATTAACGATAGGAATTTAATGCGCTTAAGATCATTCATTTCTGAGATTATTAAGATACTCAAATATTTAGAAAATTATTTATGATTAAGGTAATCAATAAGGACTATTTGATAAAGTGTTTTGGAAGATTGGTCGATTTTATCAAAATGCCCCTAAAAAATTATAAATATACTTTCATTCTTCACCTAAAGAGGACGAGGAGAGCAGAGGAGAGTGGACTGACTATTAAAACTTCACTCTTAAAATATTGGTGTTTGTTGCCAATCATCAGAATTTGCTGCCGACCACTAGAGTAGAGTTCGATGCTGGCCACTAAAGTTCGTCATTGACCGCCATCAACAATTGCTACAATTAACTATGACTATTACATATGACAACTTACTAAAGTTTTTGTAGCACAATTATATATGTTATAGAGATGTGTTTGTCATTTCCGTAATCTCATCTTCCCTAATTCATGAGCAGAATTAATCTACGTACTTTTAATTTCTTGATCAATTACTTTGACTGGCTCTGACCCCATGATTTTTTTCTTTTCGAGGGTTTTTTCATATAAAAAATTTAGTTATCTCCATAAAAGTCATGGAACATTTTCTATATAAGTGTTTAAAATTAAAAAAAAAAATCAAGCAATTTAAATATACTAAATTTGACGAGCTCTCAAGTAATTGAACATATTACTGATAATAAAATTTTAAAATATTGAATTTATTTTAACATGTTTATGATGAATGAATAATCAATAAATATTTACATTATATTTATTGCAAGCTATATCTAAATATTTTAAATCCAGTTTAAATAAATTGAAACCAGCATATCCCAACTCTATTTATTTCTTCCCATTGACCATTCCCAATAAAAATTTACATAAATACCACTCAATTCTAATATATTTACATTTCGGACCCCTAAACTTCTTTTTTTGACGTATAAATAGACAGCTTTGCAGCAGCTGTGGCTAGGGCTGTCAATTTGGCTCGTTGTTCGTGAACAGCTCTTGTTCGGCTCGTTAAGCAGCTCGTGTTTGGCTCGAACGAGCCGAACACGAACAAATTTTTAAGCTCAAAATGTAAATGAGCCGAACACGAACAACAGTTTGTTCGCTCGTGTTTGGCTCGAAATGACTCGAAAAAAAAATTATATAACTTTTTATATAACAATATATTACATATATTGTTTATATAATAATATATTATATATATTTATGTCTAAGTTTAAATCATAACACCTCAT
>NW_018164464.1:1111605-1113278 GCF_001263595.1 Phalaenopsis equestris
TCCTCCTCCTCCTCCTCCTACTCCTCCTCCTCCCTCCGTCCTCCGCGCAGCAGAATCCCGGCTCTTTCGACATCTCCGCCCAACAAGGCTGGGATAACTTCGTCAACGAGGCCTCCAAAGGCACCGGCGGCACCCCCATCGACATGAAGGAATTCGTAACCAGAGTTAACGGCAACATAAACGATGGCGAGGACGAAGAAGCCGATCCCCAACTCGTTGAGGAACTCAAAAACTTCGATCGGGGAAATGGTTCGCCCGCCGTCGACAGCAAGCCGGAGCACACCGGCGAGCCGATGGATAACGTTGCCATGGCGAGGATGATCGCGTCGGCTCACGGCGGCTCCCTGGCGCCGGCAAACGCGCCGACGAGTGGAGCTCTGGATGTTAAGGTGGTCGGTGTGGTTTCTGTATTGCTGCCTGCTTTTGCTGCTTGTTTTGTTACTTCTATGGTTCAGTGATGGGCTGAGTTTAGTTATATTTATATATATATATATATGAGGTGGAATATTAATTAGTTTGATTCGTTGATGCATTTTGGATGATTTTGTAATTTTTTAAGTTTATCGTGATTATGTTGTTGTGTTTATATATTTTGTTAGGTGTGGTAGGAAAAAAAAAAGGATTTTTTTTATGGATGTAAATGAGTTGAGTCGAGCAGGAGCCAAAGGATTTTTTTTATGGATGTAAATGAGTTGAGTCCAGCAGGAGCCGTCTGTTCGAGTTTGAGTTTGATTAATTTTATCAAATTCGAGCTTGGTTTTAATGATAAATAAAATGAATAATAAGAAGAAAAATAATAATAAATAAGTTAATATAAATTTTATTTTTTTATATATTTTAAAGATAAAAAACTTCAAATTTAATATGTTTTTTTATTATATTTTATATTAATATTTTTTAAAACAAGTCGACTCACGATCTAACTAGTTGAGTCAGGACTAGCTTGAACATGACTTGTTAGCGCATCGAGCTAAGCTCACAGGCCATTTAACAGGTCGGCCTTTTTTAGGGTAAGATATTAAATGTAAAATGTCTTGACAGTTTTTATATGAGTTCAGATTAATGAATGGTCTGTCAAAGAAAGTTGGAATTCCTAACCATTAGAGCAATTGAATGGCAATATGTGCTAAATGTAGCTGGAAAAGCAGTGACAATTTCCGACGCTAATTGGGAAAATGTTGGAGTAGAATCAGCGTCAAAAAAATATTGACATAAAAATTGGCACCGCTGATTGATTTTGCGTTGGATCTTTATCTATCTATGCTGGAAATGTCGTCTCAAGATTTCGTCTCTATAAATTTTCCTCGATAATATGGGTGACACTAACTTAACGACGTATTAGCATCAGAAATGGCCGGCACTAAATAGTCGACAATGAGGGATGCTATTTAGCGTTGGGCTTATTCTAACGCTAACTTCCCGATAGCGTTGAATTAACAATGTCAGATGTTGGGGGGATTATTGCGTGCGGACACCGCATGCATCTCTGCATGCGGTGTTCGATCATGGCCGTAGATCACGGTGATCTACGGTCAGGATTATTTCCGTTTTTTAAAAAAAAAAATAAAAAATTTTAGGTGGGGCCCACCGAAATACATCAGGACCGTAAATCATGTGATTTACGGTCCGGATCGGCGTCCGCACGCAAGCTGCGTGCGGATTGATGGTTAATG